>NC_142515.1:69265000-69275000 GCF_057876585.1 Rhinolophus sinicus
AAAGCTAACCCTAACCTTAAAACTAACCTTAACCCTAACGCTAACCCAAACCAAACACTAACCCTAACTCTAACTCTAACCCTAACCCTAAACCCTAGCCCTAACCCTAACCATAAACCTCACCCTTACCCTAACCCTAACGCAAACATAACCCTAACCCTAACACTAACCCTAAACTTAACCTAACCGTAACCATAACCCTAACCCTAACCCTAACGCAAACCTAAACCTAAAGCGAACCCTAACCCTAACCCTAACCCTAACCCAACCCTAACGCAAACCTAACTGTAACCCTAAAACTAAACATAACCCTAACATTAAATCTAACCTTAACCCTAACCCGAACGCAAACCTACACCTACCCCTAACCCTAACCATAACCCTAACCATAAACCTAACCCTAACCCTAACGCAAACCTAACCCTAACCATAACCCTAACCCTAACCCTAACGCAAACCTAACCCTAACCCTAACCCTAAGCTAAACCTAATCTTAAAACTAACCTTAACCCTAACCCTAACCCAAACATAACACTAACCCTAACTCTAACACTAACCCTATTCCTAAACCCTAGCCCTAACCCTAACCATAACCCTAACCCTAACCCTAACGCAAACGTAACCGTAACCCTAACCCTAAAACTAACGCTAACCTTAAAACTAACCTTAACCCTAACCCTAACCCAAACCTAACACTAACCCTAACTCTAACACTAACCCTAATCCTAAACCCTAGCCCTAACCCTAACCCTAACCCTAACCCTAACGCAAACCTAACCCTAACCCTAACCCTAACGCAAACCTAACACTACCACTAACCGTAACCAAAACCCAATCCTAAACCTAACCCTAACGCAAACCTAACGCTAACTCTAACCCTACCACTAACCCTAACCCTACCCTAACGACAAAACCTAACCCTAAAGCTAACCCTAACCCTAACCCTAAAGCAAACCTAAACCTAACCCTAACTCTAAACGTATCCGTAACCCCAACCATAACCGTAACCCTAACCCTAACGCAAGCCTAACCATAACCCTAACCCTAACCCTAATTCTAACCCTAACCCTAAACCCTAGCCCTAACCCTAACCCTAAACCTAATCCTAACCCTAACCCTAACGCAAACCTAACCCTCACCGTAACCCTAACCCTAACCATAAACCTAACGCAAAACTAACCCTAAATCGTAACCCTAACCCTAACCCTTACCCTAACCCTAACCCTAACCCTAACGCAAACCTAACCCTAAACCTAACCCTAACCCTAACCCTAACCCTAACGCAAACCTAACCGTAACCCTAACCCTGAACCTAACCCTAACGCAAACCTAACCCTAACTGTGTCCCTACCACTAACCCTAGCCCTAACTCAAACCCTAACCCTAACCGTAACCCTAACTCTAACGCAAACCAAACCCTAACCTTAACCCTAAAACAAACCCAACCCTAACCCTAACCCTAACCCTAACCCTAACCCTAACGCAAACCGAACCCTAACACTAACCCTAAACCTAACCTTAAATCTAACCTGAACCCTAACCCTAATGAAAACCTAACCCTAACCCTAACCCTAACTCAAACCCTAAAGCAAACCTAACCCTAAACTTAACCATAACCCTAAACGTAACGCTAACCTAACCCTAAATCCTAACCCTAACCCTAACCCTAAAACTTACCCTAACACAAACCTAACCCTAACCATAAAACTAACCATAAACCTAACCCAAACCATAACCCTAACGCAAACCTAACCCTAACCCTAACCCTAAACCTAACACTAACTCAAACCTAACCCTAACCCTTACCATAACCGTAACCCTAACCCTAACCCTAACGCAAACCTAACCGTAACCCTAACCCTAACACTAACCTTAAACCTACCCTTAACCCTAACCCTAACAAAAACTTAACCCTAACCCTAACCCTAACCCTAACCCTAACGCAAACCTAAATCTAACACTAACACTAACCCTAACCGTAACCCTAAACCTAACGCAAACCTAACACTAAATCCTAACCCTAACCCTAACCCTAACCCTAACCCTAACGCAAAACTAACACTAAACCTAACCCTAAACCTAACCCTAACCCTAACGCAAACCAAACCCTAACCCTAACCCTTACGCAAACCTAACCCTAACCCTAACCCTAACCCTAAAACTAACCCAAACCCTAATCCTAACTCAAGCCTAAACTCACCCTAACCCTAACTTTAATGCAAACCTAACCCTAACACTAAACCTAACCCTAAACATAACCCTACCCGAACCCAAACCCTAACGCAAACCTAAACGTAACACTAAACTTAAACCTAAACCTAACATTAAAACTAACCTTAACCCTAACCCTAACGCAGACTACACCTACCCCTATCCCTAACCCTAACCCTAAACCTAACCCTAAACCTAACCCTACCCATAACCCTAACCCTAACACTAACCATAACTCTAACACTAAACATTAACTCTAACACTAACCCTAAACATAAACCTAACCCTAACCCTAACCCTAACCCTAACGCAAACCTAACCGTAACCCTAACCCTAAACCTAACCCTAACGCAAACCTAACCCTAACTATATCCCTACCACTAACCCTAGCCATAAATCTAACCCTAACCCTAACCCTAACCCTAACCCTAACCCTAACGCAAACCTCACCCTAACCCTAAACCTAACCCTAAACCTAACGCTAACCCTAACCCTAACACTAACGCAAACCTAACCCTAACCCTAACCGTAACCCTAACCCTAAAAAAACCTAACCCTAACCATAACCCTAACCCTAAACCTAACCCTAACCATAACCATAACGCAAACCTAACCCTAATCCTAACCCTAACCCTAACCCTAACGCAACCCTAACCCTAAACCTAACAGAAACCCTAACCCTAACGCATACCTAACCCTAGCCCTAACCCTAACCCTAACCCTAACCCTAACGCAAACCTAAACCTAACCCTAACCCTAACCCTAACCCTAACCCTAACGCTAACCTTAACGCAAACCTAACCCTAAACTTAACGTTAGCAATAAAACCCTAACGCTGACCTTAACCATAACCCTAACCCTAACCTTAACCCTAACCCTAACCCTAACCCTAACGCAAACGTAACCCTAACCATAACCCTAACACAAAACCTAACCCTAACCCTAACCCTAACGCAAACCTAACCCTAACACTAACCCTAAAGCTAACCATAAACTTAAAACTAACCTTAACCCAAACCCTAATGCAAACCTAACCCTAACCCTTACCCTAAACCTAACCTTAAAGCAAACCTAACCCTAACCCTAACCCTAACCCTAACCCTAACGCAAACTTAACCCTAACCCTAACCCTAAACCTAACCCTAAACTTAACCCTAACCCTAACCGTAACCCTAACCCTAACGCAAACCTAACCCTAACCATAACCCTAACACAAACCTAACCCTAATCGTAACCCTAACCCTAACCCTAACGCAAACATAACAGTAACCCTAACCCTATCCCTACCGTAAACCTAACCTTAACCCTAACCCTAATCCTAACCTTAACGCAAATCTAACCCTAACCATAACCATAACCCTAAACCTAAAGCAAACCTAACCCTAAATTCTAACCATAACCCTAACCCTAACCCTAACCCTAACCATAATCCTAACGCAAACCGAACCCAAAACCTAACCCTAACCCTAACGCTATCCCTAATGCAAACCTAAACATAACCCTAACCCTAACACAAACCTAACCTTAACCATAACCGTAAGCCTAAACCTAACCCAAACCATAACCCTAACGCAAACCTAACCCTAACCCTTACCCTAAACCTAACCTTAAAGCAAACCTAACCCTAACCCTAACCCTAACCCTAACCCTAACCCTACCCCTAACCCTAACGCAAACCTAATCGTAACCCTAACCCTAACCTTAAACCTACCCTTAACCCTAACCCTAACTAAAACTTAACCCTAACCCTAACCCTAACCCTAACCCTAACGCAAACCTAACCCTAATCCTAAGTATAACCCTAACCCTAACCTAACCCTAAACCTAACCCTAACATTGACCCTAACCTAACCCTAAACCTATCCCGACCACTAACCCTAACCCTAACCCTAACCTTAAAGCAAACCTAACCCTAAACTTAACGTTAACAATAAAACCCTAACGCTAAACTTAACCCTAACCCTAACCCTAACCATAAACCCTAGCCCTATCCCTAAACTTAACCCTACCGTAACCCTAACCCTAACGCAAACCTAACCCTAACCCTAACCCTAAACCTAAACCTAAACCTAACCCTAACCCTAACCCTAACGCAAACCTAACCCTAACCCTAAGAATAACATAAAACCTAACCCTAACCCTAACGCAAACCTAACCCTAATCCTAACCCTAACCTTACCCTAACGCATACCTATCCCTAACCCTAACCCTAAACTTAACCCTAATCCTAACACTAACCCTAACCCTAACCCTAACCTAAACCTAACCCAAACCCTAAACCAAACACTAACCCTAATCCTAAACTAAATTTAAATCTAAACACTAACCCTAACCCTAAAACTAGCTCTAACGCTAATCCTAACCTAACCCTAACCTAAACCCTATACATAACATGAAAAATAACCTTAACCCTAACCCTAACCTAACCCTAACCCTAATCCTAACCTAACCCTACCCTAACCCTAACCCTAACCCTAATCCTAACGTAACCCTACCCTAACCCTAACCCTAACCCTAACCCTAGCCCTAACCCTACCCCTAACCCTAAACCTAACCCTAACCTTAAAACTAACCTTAACCCTAACCCTAACGAAAACCTAATACTTACCCTAACACTAACCCTAACCCTAACCCTAAACCTAGCCATAACCCTAACCATAACCCTAACCGTAACCCAAACCCTAACACAAACCTAACCCTAACCTTAACCCTAACCCTATCCCAACCCTAGCCCTAACCCTAAACATAACCCTAATTCAAACCTAACCCTAACCCTAACCCTAAAGCTAACCCTAAATCTAACCCTACCCCTAACACTAACCCTAACGCAAACCTAACCCTAACCCTAACCCTAACCCTAACACTAACGCAAACCTAACCCTAAACCTAACCTTAACCCTAACCCTAACGCAAAACTAACCCTAACCCTAACCCTACCCCTAACCCTAACCCTAACGCAAACCTAACCCTAAACCTAACCCTAACCCTAACGCAAACCTAACCCTAATCCTAACCCTAACCCTAACCCTAACCCTAACGTAAACCAAACCTAACCCTAACCCTAACCCTAAACCTAACCCAAATCCTAACCCTAACACTAAACCTAACCCTAAACCTAACTTTAACCCAAAACTCTAACCCTAACCATAACCCTACCCTAAACTTAATCCTAAC
The DNA here is from genome assembly GCF_057876585.1 of Rhinolophus sinicus. Taxonomy (NCBI): domain Eukaryota; kingdom Metazoa; phylum Chordata; class Mammalia; order Chiroptera; family Rhinolophidae; genus Rhinolophus; species Rhinolophus sinicus. Next base: position 69,270,386 of record NC_142515.1, read on the forward strand.
CCTAACCCTAACGCAAAACTAAACTTAAACCTAAACCTAACCGTAACCCTAACCTTAACGCAAACCTAAACCTATACTTAACGTTAACCATAAAACCCTAAGGCAAATGTTAAACCTAACCCTAACACTAACACTAAACCCTAGCCCTATCCCTAACCCTAAACCTAAACGTAACCCTAACCCTAACGCAAACTTAACCCTAACCCTAACCCTAAACCTAACCCTAAACATAACCCTAACCCTAACCGTAACCCTAACCCTAACGCAAACCTAACCATAACCATAACCCTAACCCTCAACCTAACCCTAACCATAACCCTAACACAAACCTAACCCTAATCGTAACCCTAACACTAACCCTAACGCAAACATAACCGTAACCCTAACCCTATCCCTAACCGTAAACCTAACCTTAACCCTAACCCTAACGAAATACTAACCCTAACCCTAACCCTAATCCTAACCTTAACGCAAATCTAACCCTAACCATAACCATAACCCTAAACCTAAAGCAAACCTAACCCTAAATTCTAACCATAACCCTAACCCTAACCCTAACCATAATCCTAACGCAAACCGAACCCAAAACCTAACCCTAACCCTAACGCTATCCCTAATGCAAACCTAAACATAACCCTAACCCTAACACAAACCTAACCTTAACCATAACCGTAACCCTAAACCTAACCCAAACCATAACCCTAACGCAAACCTAACCCTAACCCTTACCCTAAACCTAACCTTAAAGCAAACCTAACCCTAACCCTAACCCTAACCCTAACCCTACCCCTAACCCTAACGCAAACCTAATCGTAACCCTAACCTAACCTTAAACCTACCCTTAACCCTAACCCTAACTAAAACTTAACCCTAACCCTAACCCTAACCCTAACCCTAACGCAAACCTAACCCTTATCCTAACCCTAACCTTACCCTAACGCATACCTAACCCTAACCCTAACCCTAACCTTAACCCTAATCCTAACACTAACCCTAACCCGAACCCTAACCTAAACCTAACCCAAACCCTAAACCAAACACTAACCCTAATCCTAAACCTAACTTTAAATCTAAACACTAACCCTAACCCTAAAACTAGCTCTAACGCTAATCCTAACCTAACCCTAACCTAAACCCTATACATAACATGAAAAATAACCTTAACCCTAACCCTAACCTAACCCTAACCCTAATCCTAACCTAACCCTACCCTAACCGTAACCCTAACCCTAATCCTAACCTAACCCTACCCTAACCCTAACCCTAACCCTAACCCTAGCCCTAACCCTACCCCTAACCCTAAACCTAACCCTAACCTTAAAACTAACCTTACCCCTAACCCTAACGCAAACCTAACACTTACCCTAACACTAACCCTAACCCTAACCCTAAACCTAGCCATAACCCTAACCATAACCCTAACCGTAACCCAAACCCTAACACAAACCTAACCCTAACCTTAACCCTAACCCTATCCCAACCCTAGCCCTAACCCTAATTCAAACCTAACCCTAACCCTAACCCTAAAGCTAACCCTAAATCTAACCCTACCCCTAACACTAACCCTAACGCAAACCTAACCCTAACCCTAACCCTAACCCTAACACTAACGCAAACCTAACCCTAAACCTAACCTTAACCCTAACCCTAACGCAAAACTAACCCTAACCCTAACCTTACCCCTAACCCTAACCCTAACGCAAACCTAACCCTAAACCTAACCATAACCCTAACGCAAACCTAACCCTAATCCTAACCCTAACCCTAACCCTAACCCTAACGTAAACCTAACCCTAACCCTAACCCTAAACCTAAACCTAACCCAAATCCTAACCCTAACACTAAACCTAACCCTAAACCTAACTTTAACCCAAAACTCTAACCCTAACCATAACCCTACCCTAAACTTAATCCTAACCCTAACCCTAACGCAAACCTAAACTTAAACCTAACCCTAACCCTAACCCTAACCCTAACTCAAACCTAACCCTAACCGTAACCCTAACCCTAAACCTAACAAAAAGCCTAACCCTAGCGCAAACCTAACCTTAACCCTAACCCTAACCCTAACCCAAACGCAAACCTAACCCTAACCCTAATCCTAACCCTAACCCTAACCCTAACGCAAACCTAACCATAACCCAAACCCAAAACCTAACCCTAACCCTAAGGCAAACCTAACCGTAACCCTAACCCTAACCCTAACCTTAAACCTACCTTTAACCCTAATCCTAACGAAAACTTAACCCTAACCCTAACCCTAACCCTAACCCTAACCCTAACGCAAACCTAACTCAAACCCTAACCCTAACCCTAATCCTAACCCTAACGCAAACCTAACCCGTAACCTAACCATAACCCTAACCCTAACCCTAACGCAAACCTAACCCTAACCCTAACCCTAACGCAAACCTAACCCTAACCTTAACCCTAATCCTATACTTAACCCAAACCCTAACCCTAACGCAAACCTAACCCTAACACTAACCCTAACCATAAACCTAACCCTAACCCGAACCCAAACCCTAAAGCAAAGCTAACTGTAACCCTAAACCTAAACCTAACCCTAACATTAAAACTAAACTTAACCCTAACCCTAACCCTTCCCATAAAGCTTAGCCCTATCCCTAACCCTAACCATAACCGTAACCCTAACCCTAACGCAAACCTAACCCTAACCCTAACCCTAAACCTAAACCTAAACCTAACCCTAACCCTAACGCAAACCTAACCCTAACACAAAACCTAACCCTAACCCTAACGCAAACCTAACCCTAATCCTAACCCTAACCTTACCCTAACGCATACCTAACCCTAACCCTAACCCTAACCTTAACCCTAATCCTAACCCTAACCCTAACACTAACCCTAACCTAAACCTAACCCAAACCCTAAACCAAACACTAACCCTAACCCTAAACCTAACTTTAAAACTAAACACTAACCCTAACCTTAAAACTAGCTCTAACGCTAATCTAAACCTAACCCTCACCTAAACCCTATACATAACATGAAAAATAACCTTAACCCTAACCCTAACCTAACCCTAACCCTAATCCTAACCTAACCCTACCCTAACCCTAACCCTAACCCTAACCCTAGCCCTAACCCTAACCCTAAACCTAACCCTAACCTTAAAACTAACCTTAACCCTAACCCTAACGCAAACCTAACCCTTACCCTAACACTAACCCTAACCCAAACCCTAAACCTAGCCCTAACTGTAACCATAACCCTAACCATAACCCAAACCCTAACACAAACCTAACCCTAACCTTAACCCTAACCCTATCCCAACCTTAGCCCTAACCCTAACCGTAACACTAATTCAAACCTAACCCTAACCCTAACCCTAAAGCTAACCCTAAATCTAACCCTTCCCCTAACCCTAACCCTAACGCAAACCTAACCCTAACCCAAACCGTAACCCTAACCCTAACGCAAACCTAACCTTAAACCTAACCTTAACCCTAACCCTAACGCAAACCTAACCCTAAACCTAACCCTACCCCTAACCCTAACCCTAACGCAAACCTAACCCTAACCCTAACCCTAAACCTAAACCTAACCCAAATCCTAACCCTAACACTAAGCCAAACCCTAAACCTAACTTTAACCCAAAACTCTAACCCTAACCATAACCCTACCCTAAACTTAATCCTAACCCTAACACTAACGCAAACCTAACCCTAACCCTAACACTAACCCTAACCTTAACGCAAACCTAACCCTAACCCTAAACCTAAACCTAAACCTAACCCTAACCCTAACCCTAACCTTAACGCAAACCTAAACCTATACTTAACGTTAAACGTAAAACCCTAAGGCAATTGTTAAACCTAACCTTAACCCTAACACTAAACCCTAGCCCTATCCCTAACCCTAACCCTAAACGTAACCCTAACCCTAACGCAAACCTAACCCTAACCATAACCCTAACCATAAACCTAACTCTAACCATAACCCTAACGCAAACCTAACCCTAATCCTAACCCTAACCCTAACCCTAACGCAACCCTAACCCTAAACCTAACACAAACACTAACCCTAACGCATACCTAACCCTAGCCCTAACGCTAACCCTAACCCTAACGCAAACCTAAACCTAACCCTAACCCTAACCCTAACCCTAACCCTTACCCTAACCTAAACCTAACCCAAACCCTAACCGTAACCCTAAACCTAACCTTAACACTAAAGCCTAACCCGAACCCTAACCCTAACCGTAAGGCTAAACTAAACCTAACCGTAACCTAAACCCTAACCCTAACCCTAACCCTAACCCTAACCTAACACTAACCCTAACCCTAACACTAACCCTAACCTTAGCCTAACTCTAACCCTAACCCTAACCCTAAAATATACCCTAACTCTAACACTAACGCAAACCTAACGCTAACCCTGACACTAACCCTAACCCTAACCCTAAGGCTAACCTAACTCTAAACCTAACCCTAACGCTAACCCTAACCCTAACGCAAACCTAAACCTAACCCTAACCCTAACCCTAACCCTAACGCAAACCTAACCCTAACCCTAACCCTAACACTAACGCAAACCTAACCCTAACCCTAACCCTAACCCTACCCTAACCCTAACGCAAACCTAACCGTAA
>NC_142515.1:69282500-69287500 GCF_057876585.1 Rhinolophus sinicus
TACCCTAACCTAACCCTAAACCTAACCCTAACCCTAACCATAACCCTAACCCTAACGGAAACATAATCCTAACCCTAACCCGAACCCTAACTCTAACGCATACCTAACCCTAACTCTAACCCTAACCCTAACCCTAACGCAAACCTAAAACTAACCCTAACCCTTACACTAACCCTAACACAAACCTAACCCTATCCCTAAACCTAACCCTAAACGTAATCCTAACCATAACCCTAACGGAAACCTAAACATAACCCTAACAATAACCCTAACCCTAACCCTACCCCTAACCCTAAAACCTAACAATAACCCTAACCTAACCTAACCCTAAAACTAAAACTAATCCTAAACCCTAACCCTAACCCTAACCTAACACTAACCCTAACCCTTACCCTAACCTAAGCCTAACTCTTATCCTAACCCTAACCCTAAACCTAACCTTAACCCTAAACCTAACGCAAACCTAACCCTAACCCTAATCCAAAACCTAACCCTAACACTAACGCAAACCTAACCTGAATCCTAACCCTAACCGTAACCCTAACCCTAACGCAAACCTAACCCTAACCCGAACCCTATACCTAACCCTAACCCTAACCCTAACGCAAACCTAACCGTAACCCTAACCCTAAACCTAACCCTAACGCAAACCTAACCCTAACTCTATCCCTACCACTAACCCTAGCCCTAACTCTAACACTAACCATAACCGTAACCCTAACCCTAACGCAAACAAAACCCTAACCTTAACCCTAACCCTAACCCAACCCTAACCCTAACCCTAACCCTAACGCAAACCTAACCCTAACACTAACCCGAAATCTAACCCAAAACTTAAAACTAGCCCTAACCCTAACCCTAACGCAAACCTAACCCTAACACTAACTCTAACTCTAACCATAACCCTAAACCCTAACATAACCCTAACCCTATCCCTATCCCTAATGCAAACCTAAACATAACCCTAACCCTAACCCTAACCTTAAATCTGAACTTAACCGTAACCCTAATGAAAAGCTAACCCTAACCCTCACCCTAACTCTAACCCTAACGCAAACCTAACCCTAAACTGTACCATAACCCTAAACCTAACGCTAACCTAACCCTAAATCCTAACCCTAACCCTAACCCTAAACCTAACCCTAACACAAACCTAACCCTATCCATAAACCTAACCCAAAACCTAACCCAAACCATAACCCTAACGGAAACCTAACCCTAACCCTAACCCTAAACCTAACACTAACGGAAACTTAACCCTAAACCTAACCCTAACCCTAACCGTAACCCTAACCCGAACCCTAACGCAAACCTAACCGTAACCCTAACCCTAACCCTAACCTTAAACCTACACTTAACCCTAACCCTTTCGAAAACTTAACCCTAACCCTAACCCTAACCCTAACCCTAACGCAAACCTAAACTTAACCCTAACACTAACCCTAACCTTAACCCTAAACCTAACGGAAACCTAACCCTAAATCCTAACCCTAACCCTAACCCAAACCCTAACCCAAAACTAACCCTAAACCTAACCCTAACCCTAAACTTAACCCTAACGCAAACCAAACCCTAACCCTAACCCTAACGCAAACCTAACCCTAACCGTAACCCTAACCCTAAACCTAACCCAAAGCCTAATCCTAACCGAACCCTAAACCTCACCTTAACCCTAACCCTAATGCAAACCTAACCGTAACACTAACCCTAACCCTAAACATAACCCTAACCCGTACCGAAACACTAATGCAAACCTAACCGTAAAACTAAACCTAAACCTAATCCTAACATTAAAACTAACCTTAACCCTAACCCTAACGCAGACTACCCCTACCCCTTATCCTAACCCTAACCCTAAACCTAACCCTAAACCTACCCCTAAACATAACCCTAACCCTAACACTAACCATAACCCTAACCCTAAACATTAACTCTAACCCTAACCCTAACCGTAACCTAACCTTAATCCTAAGTATAACGCTAACCCTAATCTAACCCTAAACCTAACCCAAACATTGACCATAACCTAACCCTAACTCTAACACTAAACTCTAACCCTAACCCTAACCGTAACCCTAACCTTAATGCAAACCTAACTATAACCCTAACCCTATCCCTAACGCAAACCTAACCCTAACACTAAACCTAAACCTAACCCTAAACCTAACGCAAACCTAACCCTAACCATAACCCTAACCTTAACGCAAAACTAACCCTAACCCTAACGCTAACACTAACGCAAAACTAACACTAACCCTAACCCTAAACCTAACCCTAATCCTAACCCAAACGCAAACCTAAACATAACCCTAACACTAACCCTAACCCTAAACCTAACCCTAACCCTAAAACCTAACCCTAACCGTACCCTAACCTAAGCCTAACTCTTACCCTAAACCTAACCCTAAACCTAACCCTAACCATAAACCTAACACAAACCTAACCCTAACCCTAATCCAAAACCTAACCCTAACCCTAACGCAAACCTAACCTTAAACCTAAACCTAACCCTAACCTTAACCATGACGAAAACCTAACCCTAACCCCAACCGTAACCCTAACCCAAACGCAAACCTAACACTAACCCTAACTCTAACGCATACCTAACCCTAACCCTAACCCTAACCCTAACAATAACCCTAACCCTAACCCTAACCCTAACGCAAACCTAACACTAACCCTAACCCTTACACTAACCCTAACACAAACCTAACCCTATACCTAACCCTAACCCTAAAATTAATCCTAACCCTAACCCTAACGCAAACCTAACCCTAACCCTAACCCTACGCAAACCTAACCCTAACCCTAACCCTAACCATAACGCAAACCTAAACCTAACCCTAAACCTAACCCTAACCCTAACCCTAACCCTAACGCAAACCTAACCCTAACCCTAACCCTAACCCTAACGCAAACCTAACCCTAAACCTAACCCTAACCCTAACCCTAACGCTAACCCTAAAGCAAACCTAACCCTAACACTAACCCTAACCCTAAACCTAAACCAAACCATAACCCTAACGCAAACCTAACCCTAACCCTAACCCTAAACTTACCCCTAACGCAAACCTAACCCTAAGCCTAACCCTAACCCTAACCCTAACCCTAATCCTAACCCTAACGCAAATGTAACCGTAACCCTAACTATAACCCTAACCCTAAACCTAACCTTAAACTTACCCTAAACCCTAACCCTAACGAAAACTTAACCCTAACCCTAAAACTAAACCTAACCCTAAACCTAACGCAAACCTAACCCTAACCGTAACCCTAACCCTAACCCTAAACCTAACGCAAAACTAACCCTAAATCCTAACCCTAACCCTAACCCTAACCCTAACCCTAACCCTAACCTTAACGCAAATGTAAACCTAAACCTAACCATAACCCTAAACCTAAAGAAAACCTAACACTAAATTCTAACACTAACCCTAACCCTAACGCAAACCTAACCCTAACCCTAACCCTAACCCTAAATCTAACCCTAACCTTAACCCTAACCCTAACGCAAACCTAACCCTAACCCTAACCCTAACCCTAACGCAAACTTAACCCTAACCCTAACCCTAACCCTAAACCTAACCTAAACCCTAACCCTAACACTAAACCTAACCCTAAACCTAACTTAACCCAAAACTCTAACCCTAACCATAACCCTACCCTAAACCTAATCCTAACCCTAAGCTTAACGCAAACCTAACCCTAACCCTAACACTAACCCTAACCTTAACGCAAACCTAACCCTAACCCTAACCCTAACCCTAACCCTAACCCTAACCCTAACAATAACCCTAAGGCAAATGTTAAACCTAACCCTAACCCTAACACTAAACCCTATCCCTATCCCTAACCCTAACCCTAACCGTAACCCTAACCTTAACGCAAACCTAACCCTAACCCTAACCCTAAACGTAAACCTAAACCTAACCCTAACCCTAACCCTAACACTAACGCAAACCTAACCCTAACCGTAACCGTAACCCTAACCCTAACGCAAACGTAACCCTAACCATAACCCTAACACTAAACCTAACCCTAACCATAACCTAACGAAAACCTAACCCTAACCCTAACCCTAATCTTAACCTTAACGCAAATGTAAACCTAACCCTAACCATAACCCTAAACCTAAAGCAAACCTAACCCTAAATTCTAACCCTAACCCTAACCCTACCCTAACCCTAACCATAATCCTAACGCAAACCGAACCCTAAACCTAACCTTAACCATAACGCTATCCCTAACGCAAACCTAAACCTAACCCTAACCCTAACACAAACCTAACCCTAAACATAACCCTAACCCTAAACCTAACCAAAAGCATAACCCTAACGCAAACCTAACCCTAACCCTAACCCTAAACCTAACCTTAACGCAAACCTAACCCTAACCCTAACCCTAACCCTAACCCTAACCCTAACGCAAAACTAATCGTAACCCTAACCCTAACCCTAACCTTAAACCTACCCTTAACCCTAACCATAACTAAAACTTAACACTAACCCTAACCCTAACCCTAACGCAAACCTAACCCTAATACTAAGTATAACCCTAACCCTAACCTAACCCTAAACCTAACCCTAACATTGACCCTAACCTAACCCTAAACCTAACCCGACCTCTAACCCTAACCCTAACCCTAACCTTAACGCAAACCTAACCCTAAACTTAACGTTAACAATAAAACCCTAACGCTAACCTTAACCCTAACATTAACCCTAACCATAAACCCTGGCCCTATCCCTAACCCTAACCCTAACCGTAACCCTAACCCTAACGCAAACCTAACCCTAACCCTAACCCTAAACTTAAACCTAAACCTAACCCTAACCCTAACCCTAACCCTAACCCTAACGCAAACCTAACCCTAACACAACCCTAACAAAAAACCTAAACCTAACCCTAACGCTAACGCAAACCTAACCCTAACCCTAACCCTAACCTTACCCTAACGCATACCTAACCCTAACCCTAACCCTAACCTTAACCCTAACCCT
>NC_142515.1:69292500-69320000 GCF_057876585.1 Rhinolophus sinicus
AAACCTCAACCTAACCCTAACCCTAACCATAACCCTAATGCAAACCAAACCCTAACCCTAACCGTAACCCTAACCGTAACCCTAACCCTAACCATAACTCAAACCTAACCCTAACCCTAACCCTAACCCTAACGCATACCTAACCCTGAACTTAACCCTAACCCTAACCCTAACGCAAACCTTACCCTAACCCTAACCCTAACCCTAACCTAAATAATCCAAAACCTAAGCCTAACCCTAAACCTAACCCTAACCCTAACGCATACCTAACCCTACCCATAACCCTAAATCTAACCCTAACGCAAACCTAACAATAACCCTAACCCTAAACCTAACCCTAACCTAACCTAAACCTAACCCAAATCTTAACCCTAACACTAACCCTAACTCTAAACCTAACATTAATCCTGAACCCTAACCCTAACCCTAACCCTAACGCTAACCTAACCCTAAACTTAACATTAACAATAAAACCCTAACGCTAACCTTAACCCTAACCCTAACACTAACCATAAAACCTAGCCCTATCCCTACCCCTAACCCTAACCGTAACCCTAACCCTAACGCAAATCTAACCCTAACCCTAAACCTAAACCTAAATCTAACCCTAACCCTAACCCTAACCCTAACGCAAACCTAACCCTAACCCTAACCCTAAACCAAAACCTAACCCTAACCCTAACCCTAACCCTAACGCAAAACTAAACCTAACCCTAACCCTAACCATAACCCTAACGCATACCTAACCCTAACCCTAACACAAACCCTAAACTTAACCCAAACCCTAACCTTAACCCTAACCCTAACCTAAACCTAACCCAAACCCTAAACCTAACCCTAACCATAACCCTAAACCTAACCCTAACCCTAAAGCTAACGCTAAACTTAAAACTAACCTTAATCCTACCCTAACGCAAACCTAACCCTAACCCTAACTCTAACTCTAACCCTAACCCTAAACCCTAACCCTAATCCCTAACCCTAACCCTAACCCTAACGCAAAACTAACCGTAACCATAACCCTAACCCTAACCTAAAACCTAACCTTAACCCTGACCCTAACGAAAACCTAACCCTTACCCTAACCCTAACTCTAACCCTGACGCAAACGTAACCCTAACCCTAACACTAACCCTAAACCTAACGCAAACCTAACCCTAAATCCTAACCCTAACCCTAACCCTAACCCTAACCCTAACCCTAACCCTAACGCAAACCTAACCCTAAACCTAACCTTAACCCTAACCTTAACCCTAACGCAAACCTAACCCTAAACCTTACCCTAACCCTATCCCTAACCCTAACCCTAACGCAAACTTAACCCTAACCCAAAACCTAACCCTAACCCTAACACTAACCCAAAGTCTAACCCTAACGCAAACCAAACCCTAACCCTAACCTTAACGCTAACCCTAACGCAAACCTAACACTAACCCTAACCCTAAACCTAACCCTAAACCTAATCCTAACGCAATCCTAACCGTAACCCTAACCCTAACACTAACCATAAACCTAAACTTAACCTTAACCCTAACGAAAACCTAACCCAAACCTAACCCTAACCATAACCCTAATGCTAACATAAACCTAAGCTAACCCTAACCATAACCCTAACGCAATCCTTACCCTAACCCTAACCCTAACCCTAACCCTAACCTAAACTTAATCCAAACCCTAACCCAAACCCTAACCCTAACCCTAACACAAACCCTAACCCTAACGCATACCTAACCCTACCCCTAACCCTAAATCTAACCCTAACGCGACTCTAACCCTAACCCTAACCCTAAACCTAACCCTAAACCTAACCTAAACCTAACCCAAACCGTAACACTAACACTAACCCTAACCCTAACCCTAACCCTAACCCTAACCCTAACGCAAAAATAACCCTAACCCTAACCCTAAACCTAACCCTAACTCTAACGCAAACCTAACCCTAACCCTAACTCTCACTCTAACCCTAACACTAAACCCTAACCCTAACCCTAACCCTAACTCTAACCCTAACGCATACCTAACCGTAACCCTAAAAATAACCCTAACTTTAAACCTAAACTTAACACTAACCCTAACGAAAACCTAACCCTAACCCTAACCCTAACCCTAACCCTAACGCAAACCAAACCTAACCCTAACCCTAACCCTAACGCAAAGCTAACCCTAAACCTAACCATAACCCTAACCCTAACCCTAACGCAAACCTAACCCTAATCCTAACCCTAACTCTAAACCTAAAGCAAACCTAACCCGAAATCCTAACCCTAACACTAACCCTAACCCTAACGCATACCTAACCCTAACCCTAACCCTAACGCAAACCTAAATTTAAACCTATCCCTAACCCTAACCCTAACACAAGCCTAACCCTAAACCTAACCCTATCCATAAACGTAACCCTAACCCTAAACCTAACCTAACCCTAACCCTAACCCTAACCCTAACGCAAACCTAATCCTAAACTTAACGCTAAACCTAAAACCCTAACGCTAACCCTAACCCTAACCCTAACCCAAATACAAACCTAACCCTAAAACCCTAACGCTAACCCTAACCCTAACGCAAATCTTACCCTAACCCTAACACTAACCCTAACCCGAACACACACCTAACCCTAACCCTAACCCTAACCTTAACCCTAACGCAAATCTTACCCTAACCCTAACACTAACCCTAACCCGAACACACACCTAACCCTAACCCTAACCCTAACCCTAACCCTAACCCAAACCTAACCTGAACCCTTACCCTCACCATAACCCTAACCCTAGCACAAGCCTATCCCTAAACCTAACCCTATCCATAAACCTAACCGTAACCCCAACCCTAACTTAACCCTAACCCTAACCCTAACCCTATCCCTAACCCTAAGCCTAACACTAACGTAAACCTAACCTAACCCTATCCCTAAAGCTAAACCTATACTTAAAACTAACCTTAACCCTAACACTAACGCAAACCTAACCCTAAACCTAACTCTCACTCTAACCCTAACCCTAAACCCTAACCCTAACCCTAACCCTAACCCTAACCCTAGCGCAAACCTAACCCTAAACCTAACCGTAACACTAACCCTAACCCTAACGCAAACCTAACCCTAACCCTAACCCTAACTCTAAACCTAACGCAAACCTAACACTAAATCCTAACCCTAACACTAACCCTAACCCTAACGCATACCTAACCCTAACCCTAACCCTAACGAATACCTAACCTTAACCCTAACCCTAACCCTAACACAAGCCTATCCCTAAACCTAACCCTATCCATAAACCTAACCCTAACCCTAACCCTAACCTAACCCTAACCCTAACCCTAACCCTAACCCTAACGCAAACCTAACCCTAACCCTAACCCTAACCTTAACGCAAACCTAACCCTAAACTTAACGCTAACCATAAAACCCTAACGCTATCCCTCCCCTAACCATAACACTAACCCTAAACCCTAGCCTTATCCCTAACCCTAATCCTAACTGTAACCTTAACCCTAACGCAAGCTAACCCAAACCCTAACCCTAAACCAAACCCTAACCTTAAAACTAATCTTAGCCCTAACCCTAAGGCAAACCTAACCTTAACCCTAACTGTAACCATAACCCTAATGCAAACCTAAACCTAAACTTAACCCTAACCCAACCCTAACCCTAACCCTAACCCTAACCCTACCCTAACGCAAACCTAACCGTAACCCTAACCCTAACTCTAACCTTAAACCTAACCTTAATCCTAACACTAACGAAAACCTAACCCTAACCCTAACCCTAACCCTAACCCTAATGCAAATCTAACTCTAACCGTAACCCTAACCCTAAACCTAATGCAAACCTAACCCTAAATCCTAACCCTAACCCTAAATCTAACCCTAACCCTAACGCAAACCTAACCCTAAACCTTACCCTAACCCTAACCCTAACCTAACCCTAAAAATAACCCTAACCCTAACGAAAATCTAACCCTAACCCGAACCCTAACCCTAACCCTAACGCAAAGCTAACCCTAACCCTAACCGTAACCCTAACCCTAAGCCTAACCCAAACCCTAATCCTAACGCAAACCTATCCCTAACCCTAACCTTAACCCTAACGCACACCTAACCCTAACCTGAAACCTAACACAAAACCTAATCCTAAACCTACCCCAACCCATAACCCTACCCCTAACACTAACCATAACCCTAACCCTAAACACTAACTCTAAACCTAAACCTAACCCTAACCTAACCCTAATCCTAAGTCTAACCCTAACGCTAACACTAAACCTAACTTTATACCTAACCCTAACCTTAACCCTAATCCTAACCCTAACCCTAACACTAACCCCTAATCCTAACCATAACCCTAACCCTAATGCAAACCTAACAATAACCCTAACCCTAACCCTAAACCTAACCTAAACCTTACCCTAACAAAAAACCGAACCCTAACCCTAACGCTAAATCTAACGCAAACCTAACCCTAACCCTAACACTAACACTAACGCAAAACTAATACTAACCGTAAACCTAAACCTAAACCTAACCCTAACCCTAACGCAAACCTAAACCTAACCCTAACACTAACCCTAACCCTACCACTAACCCTAACCCTAACTCTTAAACCCTAACTCTAATCATACCGTAACCTAACCCTAAAACCTAACCCTAATCCTAAACCCTAACCCTAACCTTAACCTAGGCCTAACTCTTACCCTAAAGCTAACCCTAAACCTAACCCTAACCCTAACCCTAAGGCAAACCTAACCTTAACCCTAACCCTAACCCTAACTCTAACGCAAACCTAACCCTAACCCTAACACTATCCCTAACCCTAACCCTAACCCTAACTCAAACGTAACGCTAACCCTAACCCTAACAATAACCCTAACGGAAACATAACTCTAAACTTAACGCTAACCCTAACACTAACGCACACCTAACCCTAACCCTAACCCTAACTCTAACACTAACCCTAACGCAAACCTAACCCTAACCCTAACCTTAACCCTAACCCTAACACTAACCCTAACGAAAATCTAACCCTAACCCTAACCTAACACTAACCCTAAACCTAACCCTAACCCTAACCCTAAAGTTAACGCAAACCTAACCCTAAACTTAACAGTAACCATAAAACCCTAACGCTAACCTTAACCCTAACCCTAAACCTAACAATAAACCCTAGCACTATCCCTAACACTAACACTAACCGTAAATCTAAACGTAACCCTAACCCTAACCCTAACGCAAACCTAACCCTAACCCTAATCCTAACCCTAAACCTAACCATAACCCTAACCCTAACGCAATCCTAACCCTAGCCCTAACCCTACACTAACGCAAACCTAACCCTAACCCTAACCCTAACCCTAACCCTAGACCTATCCCTAACCCTTACCCTAACCGTAACCCTAACCATAACGCAAACCTAACCCTAAACTTAACCCTAACCCTAACCTAACCCTAACCCTAACCCTAACCCTAACTCAAACCTAACCCTAACCCTAACCCTAAAGCTAACTCTAAACTTAAAACTAACCTTAACCCTAACCCTATCGCACACCTAACCCTAAACCTAAATCTAAGTCTAACCCTAACCCTAACCCTAACGCAATCCTAACCCTAGCCCTATCCCTAACCCTAACCCTAACCCTAACGCTAACCTAACCCTAACCCTAACCCTAACCCTAACCCTAACGCTAACCTAACCCTAAATCTAACCCTAACACTAACCCTAACCCTAACACTAACCCTAACCCTAACCCTAACGCAAACCTAACCCTAACTCTAACTCTAACATTAAAAATAACCCAAACCCTAACCTTAACGCAAACCTAACCCTAACCCTAACACTAACCCTACACCTAACGCAAACCGATACCTAACACTAACCCTAACCCTAACCCAAACCCTAACCCAAACACTAACGCAAACCTAACCCTAACACTAAACCTAAAACTAACCGTAACCTTAAAACTAACCTTAACCCTAAAATTAACGCAAACCTAACCCTAACCCTAACTCAAACTCTAACCCTAACGGAAACATAACTCCAACCCTATCCCTAAAACTAACGCAAACCTAACCCTAAATCCTAAACCTAAACCTAACCCTAACCCTAACCCTAACGCTAACCTAACCCTATCCTAACCCTAATCCTAACATGAAACCTAACCCTAAAGCTAACTTAACCATAACCCTAAAGCTAACCCTATACCTATCACTAACCCTAACCCTAACCCTAACCATCACACTAAACCTAACCCTAAACCTACCCCTAACCATAACGCTAACCCTAACACTAACCATAACCCTAACCCTAACATTAACTCTAACCCTAACCCTAACCCTAACCTAACCCTAATCCTAAGTCTAAACTTAACCCTAACCCTAACCCTAAACCTAACCCTAACATTGACCCTAACCTAACCCTAAACCTAATCCTATCTCTAACCCTAACCCTAATCCTAACCCTAACCCTAACACTAAAACCTAACCATAATCTTAACCCTAACCATAATGCAAACCTAACCATAACCCTAACCCTAACCCTAACGCTAAAATATCCCTAACCCAAAACCTAACCCTAACCCTAACCCTAACGCAAACCTAACCCTAACCATAACCCTAACCTTAACGCAAACCTAACCGTAACCCTAACCCTAACAATAACACAAACCTAACACTAAACATAACTTTAAACCTAACCCAAATCCTAACCCTAACGCAAACCTAAACATAACCCTAACGCTAACCCTAACCCTAACCCTAACCCTACCCAAAAACCTAACCCGAACCGTACCCTAACGTAACCCTAAAATTAAACCTAATCCTAAACCCTAACTCTAAACCTAACCTAACAATAACCCTAACCCTTACCGTAACCTAAGTCTAACTCTTAACCTAACCCTAACCGTAAACCTAACCCTAACCCTAAATCTAATGCAAACCTAACCCTAAACCTAATCCAAAACCTAACCCTAACCCTAACGCAAACCTAAACTTATACCTAACCCTAACCCTAACCTTAACCATGACGCAAACCTAACCCTAACCCTAACCCTAACCCCAACCCTAACGCAAACCTAACACTAACCGTAACACTAACCCTAAACCTAACACAAAGCCTAACCCTACCGCAAACCTAACCTTAACTCTAACCCTAACCCTAAACCTAACGAAAACCTAACCCTAACCCTAACACTAACCCTTACGCAAACCTAACCCTAACCCTAACCCTAAACCTAAGCCTAACCCTAACCCTAACGCAAACCAATCCCTAACACTAACCTTAACCCTAACCCTAACCCTAACGCAAACCTAACCTTAACCCTACACTAAACCTAACCCTAAAACAAGCCTATCCCTAAACCTAACCCTATCCATAAACCTAACCCTAACCCTAACCCTAACCTAACCCTAACCCTAACCCTAATTCTAACCCTAACAATAACCCTAACCCTAACGCAAACCTAACCCTAACCCTAACCCTAACGTTAACGCAAACCTAACCCTAAACTTAACGCTAACCATAACACCCTCACCCTAACCCTAACCCTCAACCTAACCCTAACCCTAAACCCTAGCCCTATCCCTAACCCTAACCCTAATCGTAACCCTAACCCTAACGCAAACCTAACGGTAACACTAACCCTAAACCTAACCTTAACCTAAAAACTAACCTTAACCTAACCCTAACGCAAACCTAACCGTAACCCTAACCCTAACACTAACCCTAGACCTAACCCAAACCATAACCCTAACGCAAATCTAACCGTAACCCTAACCCTAAATCCTAACCCTAACCCTTAAACTAACCCTAACGCAAACCTAACCCTAACCCTAACCCTAAACCTAACGCAAACCTAACCCTAAATCCTAACCCTGACCCTAACCCTAACGCTAACGCAAACCTAACCCTAAACCTAACCCTAACCCTAACTCTAACCCTAACCCTAACGCAAACGTAACCCTAACCCTAACCCTAACCATAACACAAACCTAACCCTAACCCTAACCCTAAACCTAACCCTAACCTTAAAACTAACCTTAACCCTAACCCTAAAGCAAACATAACCCTAAACCTAACGCTAACACTAACCCTAGACCTAACCCTAACCATAACCCTAACCGTAACCCTAACCCTAATGAAAACCTAAACCTAACCCTAACCCTAACCCTAACCCTAACCCTAACGCAAACCTAACCCTAATCCTAACCCTAAACCTAACCGTAACCTTAAAACTAACCTTAACCCTAACCCTAAAGCAAACATAACCCTAAAACAAACGCTAACACAAACCCTAGACCTAACCCTAACCATAACCCTAACCGTAACCCAAACCCTAACATAAACCTAACCCTAACATAAACCCTAACACTAACCCAACCCTAACCCTAACCCTAACCCTAACGCAAACCTTACCCTAAACCTAAAGCTAACCCTAAACTTAAAACTAACCTTAACCCTAACCCTAACGCAAACCTAACCCTAACCCTAACTCTCACTATAACCCTAACCCTAAACCCTAACCCTAACCCTAACGAAAACCTAACCCTAACCCTAACCCTAACCCTAACCCTAACCCTAACCCTAACGCAAACCTAAACCTAACCCTAACCCTAACCCTAACGCAAACCTAACCCTAACCCTAACCCTAACTCTAAACCTAACGCAAACCTAATCCTAAATCCTAACCCTAACACTAACCCTAACCCTAACGCATACCTAACCCTAACCCAAACCCTAACCCTAACCCTAACGCAAACCTAACCTTAACCCTAACCCTAACCCTAACCCTAACCTAACCCTAACCCTAACCCTAACCCCAACCCTAACACTAACGCAAACCTAACCCTAACCCTAACCCTAACCTTAATGCAAACCTAACCGTAAACTTAACGCTAACCATAAAACCCTAACGCTAACCCTAACCCTAACCCTAAACCTAACCCTAAACCCTAGCCCTATCCCTAACCCTAAAGCTAACCGTTACCCTAACCCTAACGCAAACCTAACCCTAACCCTAACCCTAAACCTAACCATAACCTTAAAACTAACTTTAACCCTAACCTTAACGCAAACATAACCGTAACCCTAACCCTAACACTAACCCTAGATCTAAAGCTAACCATAACCCTAACCGTAACCCTAACCCTAACGCAAACCTAACCCTAACATTAACCCTAACCCTAACCCAACCCTAACCCTAACCCTAACCCTAACCCTAACGCAAACCTAACCCTAACCCTAACCCTAAAGCTAACCCTAAACTTAAAACTAACCTTAACCCTAACCCTAAGGCAAACCTAACCCTAACCCTAACTCTCACTCTAACCCTAACCCTAAACCCTAACCATAACCCTAAACCTAACCCTAACCCTAAACCCTAACCCTAACCCTAACCCTAAGCCTAACCGTAACCCTAATGCAATTCTAACCCTAAACTTAACCCTAACCCTAACACTAACACAAACCTAGCCCTAAACTAACCCTAACCCTAACCCTAACCCTAACCCTAACCCTAATGCAAACCTAAACCTAACCCTAACCCTAACCCTAAACCTAACACAAACCTAACCCTAAATTCTAACCCTAACCCTAACCCTAACCCTAATGCAAACCTTTCCCTAACACTAACACTTACCCTAACCCTAAAGCTAACCCTAACGCAAACCTAACCCTAACCTTTTCCCTAACCCTAAACCTAACCCAAACCATAACCCTAACGGAAACCTAAGCCTAACCCTAACCCTAATCCTAACGCAAACCTACCCTAACCCTAAGCATAACCCAAACCTAATCCTAACCCTAACCCAAACCCTAACGCAAACCTAACCGTAACCCTAAACCTAAACCTAACGCTAACATTAAAACTAACCTTAACCCTATAACTAACGCAAAACTAACCCTAACCCTACCCCTAACCCTAAACCTAACTCTAATGATAACCTAACCTAACCCTAACCCTAACCCTAACGCAAAGCTAACCCTAACCCTAACCCTAACCCTAACCCTAACCCTAACGTAAACCTAAACCTAACCCTAACCCTATACCTAACCCTAACCGTAACTCTAAGACAAACATAACTCAAACCCTAAACCTAACCCTAATCCTAACCCTAACCCTAACCCTAAATATAACCCTAACCCTAACCCTAACCTTAACGCATACCTAAACCTAATCCTAACCATGACCCTAAACCTAATCCTAACCCTAACCCTAACGCCAAACTAACCCTAACCCTAACCCTAACCCTAACCCTCAACCTAATGCCAACATAACCCTAACCCTAACCCTAACCCTAAACATAACCCTAACCCTAACCCTAACCCTAAACCATAGCCCTATCCCTAACCCTAACCCTAACCTTAACCCTAACACTAATAGAAACATAACCCTAACCCTAACCCTAAAACTAACGCAAACCTAACACTAAATCCTAAACCTAAACCTAATCCTAACCCTAACACTAATGCTAATCGAACCCTAACCCTAACCCTAACCCTAACGCTAACCTAAGCAAAGTTTAACCTAACCCTATCCCGAAACCTAAGCCTAACCCTAATGTAACCATAACCCTAACGCTAATCCTAAACCTACACATACCCATTAACCTAATCCTAACCTTAACCCTAAACCTAACCCTAAACCTAACCCTACCCATAACTCTAACCCTAACTCTAACCATAACCCTAAACGTAAACATTAACTCTAACACTAACCATAAACCTAATGTAACCCTAATCCTAAATCTAACCCTAACCCTAATCCTAAACCTAACCCTAAAACTAACCCTAACTTTGACCCTAACCTAATCCTAACACTAACCCTACCTCTAACCGTAAACCTAATCCTAACCCTAAACCTAACCCTAAACCCTAACACTAACGCAAACCTAACCTTAACCCTAACCCTAACCCTAAACCTAACACAAGCCTATCCCTAAACCTAACCCTATCCATAAACCTAACCCTAACCCTAACCCTAACCTAACCCTAATCCTTACCCTAACCCTAAACATAACCCTAACCCTAACGCTGACGCTTACTTAACCCTAACCCTAACCCTAACCTTAACGCAAACCTAACCCTAAACTTAACGCTAACCATTAAACCCTAAGGCTAACCCTAACCCTAACCCTAACCCTAACCCTAAACACTAGCCCTATCCCTAACCCTAACCCTAACCTTAACGCAAACCTTACCCTAAACTTAACGCTAACCATAAAACCCTAAGGCTAACCCTAACCCTAACCCTAACCCTAAACCTAACCCTAACCTTAAAACTAACCTTAACCCTAACCCTAACGCAAACCTAACCGTAACCCTAACCCTAACACTAACCCAACACCTAAACCTAACCCTAACCCTAACGAAAACCTAACCCTAACATTAACCATAACCCTAACCCAACCCTAATCCTAATCCTAACCCTAACCCTAACGCAAACCTAACCCTAACCATAACATTAAAGATAACCCTAAACTTAAAACTAACCTTAACCCTAACCCTAACGCAAACCTAACGCTAACCCTAACTCTCACTCTAACCCTAACCCTAAACCCTAACCCTAACCGTAACCCTAACCCTAAATCCTAACCCTAACCGTAACCCTAACCCTAACCCTAACCCTAACGCAAACCTAACCCTAAACCTAACCCTAACCCTAAACCTAACCCTAACACAAACCTAAACCTAACCCTAACCCTAAACCTAACCCTAACCCTAACCCTAACGCAAACCTAACCCTAACCCTAACCCTAAACCTAACCCTAACCCTAACACTAACCCAAACCTAACCCTAAACCTAACCCTAACCCTAACCCTAGCCCTAACCCTAACCCTAACCCTAACCCTAACCATAACCCTAATGCAAACCTAAATCTAACCCTAACCCTAACCCTAACCCTTACGCAAACCTAACCCTAAACCTAACCCTAACACTAACCCTAACCTAATGCAAACCTAACCCTAACCCTAAACCTAACCCTAAACGTAACGCAAACCTAAACCTAAATCATAATCCTAACCCTAACACTAACCCTAACGAAAACCTAACCCTAACCTAACCCTAACCCTAACCCTAACGCAAACCTAACCCTAACCTAACCCTAACCCTAACCCTAACGCAAACCTAACCCTAACCCTAAACCTAACCCTAAAACAAGCCTATCCCTAAACCTAACCCTATCCATAAACCTAACCCTAACCCTAACCCTAACCTAACCCTAACCCTAACCCTAATTCTAACCCTAACAATAACCCTAACCCTAACGCAAACCTAACCCTAACCCTAACCCTAACGTTAACGCAAACCTAACCCTAAACTTAACGCTAACCATAAAACCCTCACCCTAACCCTAACCCTCAACCTAACCCTAACCCTAAACCCTAGCCCTATCCCTAACCCTAACCCTAATCGTAACCCTAACCCTAACGCAAACCTAACGGTAACACTAACCCTAAACCTAACCTTAACCTAAAAACTAACCTTAACCTAACCCTAACGCAAACCTAACCGTAACCCTAACCCTAACACTAACCCTAGACCTAACCCTAACCATAACCCTAACGCAAATCTAACCGTAACCCTAACCCTAAATCCTAACCCTAACCCTTAAACTAACCCTAACGCAAACCTAACCCTAACCCTAACCCTAAACCTAACCCTAAACCTAACGCAAACCTAACCCTAAATCCTAACCCTGACCCTAACCCTAACGCTAACGCAAACCTAACCCTAAACCTAACCCTAACCCTAACTCTAACCCTAACCCTAACGCAAACGTAACCCTAACCCTAACCCTAACCATAACACAAACCTAACCCTAACCCTAACCCTAAACCTAACCCTAACCTTAAAACTAACCTTAACCCTAACCCTAAAGCAAACATAACCCTAAACCTAACGCTAACACTAACCCTAGACCTAACCCTAACCATAACCCTAACCGTAACCCTAACCCTAATGAAAACCTAAACCTAACCCTAACCCTAACCCTAACCCTAACCCTAACGCAAACCTAACCCTAATCCTAACCCTAAACCTAACCGTACCTTAAAACTAACCTTAACCCTAACCCTAAAGCAAACATAACCCTAAAACAAACGCTAACACAAACCCTAGACCTAACCCTAACCATAACCCTAACCGTAACCCAAACCCTAACATAAACCTAACCCTAACATAAACCCTAACACTAACCCAACCCTAATCCTAACCCTAACCCTAACGCAAACCTTACCCTAAACCTAAAGCTAACCCTAAACTTAAAACTAACCTTAACCCTAACCCTAACGCAAACCTAACCCTAACCCTAACTCTCACTATAACCCTAACCCTAAACCCTAACCCTAACCCTAACGAAAACCTAACCCTAACCCTAACCCTAACCCTAACCCTAACCCTAACCCTAACGCAAACCTAAACCTAACCCTAACCCTAACCCTAACGCAAACCTAACCCTAACCCTAACCCTAACTCTAAACCTAACGCAAACCTAATCCTAAATCCTAACCCTAACACTAACCCTAACCCTAACTCAAACCTAACCCTAACCCTAACCCTAAAGCTAACTCTAAACTTAAAACTAACCTTAACCCTAACCCTATCGCACACCTAACCCTAAACCTAAATCTAAGTCTAACCCTAACCCTAACCCTAACGCAATCCTAACCCTAGCCCTATCCCTAACCCTAACCCTAACCCTAACGCTAACCTAACCCTAACCCTAACCCTAACCCTAACCCTAACGCTAACCTAACCCTAAATCTAACCCTAACCCTAACCCTAACCCTAACACTAACCCTAACCCTAACCCTAACGCAAACCTAACCCTAACTCTAACTCTAACATTAAAAATAACCCAAACCCTAACCTTAACGCAAACCTAACCCTAACCCTAACACTAACCCTACACCTAACGCAAACCGATACCTAACACTAACCCTAACCCTAACCCAAACCCTAACCCAAACACTAACGCAAACCTAACCCTAACACTAAACCTAAAACTAACCGTAACCTTAAAACTAACCTTAACCCTAAAATTAACGCAAACCTAACCCTAACCCTAACTCAAACTCTAACCCTAACGGAAACATAACTCCAACCCTATCCCTAAAACTAACGCAAACCTAACCCTAAATCCTAAACCTAAACCTAACCCTAACCCTAACCCTAACGCTAACCTAACCCTATCCTAACCCTAATCCTAACATGAAACCTAACCCTAAAGCTAACTTAACCATAACCCTAAAGCTAACCCTATACCTATCACTAACCCTAACCCTAACCCTAACCATCACACTAAACCTAACCCTAAACCTACCCCTAACCATAACGCTAACCCTAACACTAACCATAACCCTAACCCTAACATTAACTCTAACCCTAACCCTAACCCTAACCTAACCCTAATCCTAAGTCTAAACTTAACCCTAACCCTAACCCTAAACCTAACCCTAACATTGACCCTAACCTAACCCTAAACCTAATCCTATCTCTAACCCTAACCCTAATCCTAACCCTAACCCTAACACTAAAACCTAACCATAATCTTAACCCTAACCATAATGCAAACCTAACCATAACCCTAACCCTAACCCTAACGCTAAAATATCCCTAACCCAAAACCTAACCCTAACCCTAACCCTAACGCAAACCTAACCCTAACCATAACCCTAACCTTAACGCAAACCTAACCGTAACCCTAACCCTAACAATAACACAAACCTAACACTAAACATAACTTTAAACCTAACCCAAATCCTAACCCTAACGCAAACCTAAACATAACCCTAACGCTAACCCTAACCCTAACCCTAACCCTACCCAAAAACCTAACCCGAACCGTACCCTAACGTAACCCTAAAATTAAACCTAATCCTAAACCCTAACTCTAAACCTAACCTAACAATAACCCTAACCCTTACCGTAACCTAAGTCTAACTCTTAACCTAACCCTAACCGTAAACCTAACCCTAACCCTAAATCTAATGCAAACCTAACCCTAAACCTAATCCAAAACCTAACCCTAACCCTAACGCAAACCTAAACTTATACCTAACCCTAACCCTAACCTTAACCATGACGCAAACCTAACCCTAACCCTAACCCTAACCCCAACCCTAACGCAAACCTAACACTAACCGTAACACTAACCCTAAACCTAACACAAAGCCTAACCCTACCGCAAACCTAACCTTAACTCTAACCCTAACCCTAAACCTAACGAAAACCTAACCCTAACCCTAACACTAACCCTTACGCAAACCTAACCCTAACCCTAACCCTAAACCTAAGCCTAACCCTAACCCTAACGCAAACCAATCCCTAACACTAACCTTAACCCTAACCCTAACCCTAACGCAAACCTAACCTTAACCCTAACCCTAAACCTAACCCTAAAACAAGCCTATCCCTAAACCTAACCCTATCCATAAACCTAACCCTAACCCTAACCCTAACCTAACCCTAACCCTAACCCTAATTCTAACCCTAACAATAACCCTAACCCTAACGCAAACCTAACCCTAACCCTAACCCTAACGTTAACGCAAACCTAACCCTAAACTTAACGCTAACCATAACACCCTCACCCTAACCCTAACCCTCAACCTAACCCTAACCCTAAACCCTAGCCCTATCCCTAACCCTAACCCTAATCGTAACCCTAACCCTAACGCAAACCTAACGGTAACACTAACCCTAAACCTAACCTTAACCTAAAAACTAACCTTAACCTAACCCTAACGCAAACCTAACCGTAACCCTAACCCTAACACTAACCCTAGACCTAACCCAAACCATAACCCTAACGCAAATCTAACCGTAACCCTAACCCTAAATCCTAACCCTAACCCTTAAACTAACCCTAACGCAAACCTAACCCTAACCCTAACCCTAAACCTAACGCAAACCTAACCCTAAATCCTAACCCTGACCCTAACCCTAACGCTAACGCAAACCTAACCCTAAACCTAACCCTAACCCTAACTCTAACCCTAAACCTAACGCAAACGTAACCCTAACCCTAACCCTAACCATAACACAAACCTAACCCTAACCCTAACCCTAAACCTAACCCTAACCTTAAAACTAACCTTAACCCTAACCCTAAAGCAAACATAACCCTAAACCTAACGCTAACACTAACCCTAGACCTAACCCTAACCATAACCCTAACCGTAACCCTAACCCTAATGAAAACCTAAACCTAACCCTAACCCTAACCCTAACCCTAACCCTAACGCAAACCTAACCCTAATCCTAACCCTAAACCTAACCGTAACCTTAAAACTAACCTTAACCCTAACCCTAAAGCAAACATAACCCTAAAACAAACGCTAACACAAACCCTAGACCTAACCCTAACCATAACCCTAACCGTAACCCAAACCCTAACATAAACCTAACCCTAACATAAACCCTAACACTAACCCAACCCTAACCCTAACCCTAACCCTAACGCAAACCTTACCCTAAACCTAAAGCTAACCCTAAACTTAAAACTAACCTTAACCCTAACCCTAACGCAAACCTAACCCTAACCCTAACTCTCACTATAACCCTAACCCTAAACCCTAACCCTAACCCTAACGAAAACCTAACCCTAACCCTAACCCTAACCCTAACCCTAACCCTAACCCTAACGCAAACCTAAACCTAACCCTAACCCTAACCCTAACGCAAACCTAACCCTAACCCTAACCCTAACTCTAAACCTAACGCAAACCTAATCCTAAATCCTAACCCTAACACTAACCCTAACCCTAACGCATACCTAACCCTAACCCAAACCCTAACCCTAACCCTAACGCAAACCTAACCTTAACCCTAACCCTAACCCTAACCCTAACCTAACCCTAACCCTAACCATAACCCCAACCCTAACACTAACGCAAACCTAACCCTAACCCTAACCCTAACCTTAATGCAAACCTAACCGTAAACTTAACGCTAACCATAAAACCCTAACGCTAACCCTAACCCTAACCCTAAACCTAACCCTAAACCCTAGCCCTATCCCTAACCCTAAAGCTAACCGTTACCCTAACCCTAACGCAAACCTAACCCTAACCCTAACCCTAAACCTAACCATAACCTTAAAACTAACTTTAACCCTAACCTTAACGCAAACATAACCGTAACCCTAACCCTAACACTAACCCTAGATCTAAAGCTAACCATAACCCTAACCGTAACCCTAACCCTAACGCAAACCTAACCCTAACATTAACCCTAACCCTAACCCAACCCTAACCCTAACCCTAACCCTAACCCTAACGCAAACCTAACCCTAACCCTAACCCTAAAGCTAACCCTAAACTTAAAACTAACCTTAACCCTAACCCTAAGGCAAACCTAACCCTAACCCTAACTCTCACTCTAACCCTAACCCTAAACCCTAACCATAACCCTAAACCTAACCCTAACCCTAAACCCTAACCCTAACCCTAACCCTAAGCCTAACCGTAACCCTAATGCAATTCTAACCCTAAACTTAACCCTAACCCTAACACTAACACAAACCTAGCCCTAAACTAACCCTAACCCTAACCCTAACCCTAACCCTAACCCTAATGCAAACCTAAACCTAACCCTAACCCTAACCCTAAACCTAACACAAACCTAACCCTAAATTCTAACCCTAACCCTAACCCTAACCCTAATGCAAACCTTTCCCTAACACTAACACTTACCCTAACCCTAAAGCTAACCCTAACGCAAACCTAACCCTAACCTTTTCCCTAACCCTAAACCTAACCCAAACCATAACCCTAACGGAAACCTAAGCCTAACCCTAACCCTAATCCTAACGCAAACCTACCCTAACCCTAAGCATAACCCAAACCTAATCCTAACCCTAACCCAAACCCTAACGCAAACCTAACCGTAACCCTAAACCTAAACCTAACGCTAACATTAAAACTAACCTTAACCCTATAACTAACGCAAAACTAACCCTAACCCTACCCCTAACCCTAAACCTAACTCTAATGATAACCTAACCTAACCCTAACCCTAACCCTAACGCAAAGCTAACCCTAACCCTAACCCTAACCCTAACCCTAACCCTAACGTAAACCTAAACCTAACCCTAACCCTATACCTAACCCTAACCGTAACTCTAAGACAAACATAACTCAAACCCTAAACCTAACCCTAATCCTAACCCTAACCCTAACCCTAAATATAACCCTAACCCTAACCCTAACCCTAACGCATACCTAAACCTAATCCTAACCATGACCCTAAACCTAATCCTAACCCTAACCCTAACGCCAAACTAACCCTAACCCTAACCCTAACCCTAACCCTCAACCTAATGCCAACATAACCCTAACCCTAAC
Organism: Rhinolophus sinicus; assembly: GCF_057876585.1. NCBI lineage: Eukaryota > Metazoa > Chordata > Mammalia > Chiroptera > Rhinolophidae > Rhinolophus > Rhinolophus sinicus. The sequence continues at coordinate 69,310,835 of NC_142515.1, forward strand.
CCTAACCCTAAACATAACCCTAACCCTAACCCTAACCCTAAACCATAGCCCTATCCCTAACCCTAACCCTAACCTTAACCCTAACACTAATAGAAACATAACCCTAACCCTAACCCTAAAACTAACGCAAACCTAACACTAAATCCTAAACCTAAACCTAATCCTAACCCTAACACTAATGCTAATCGAACCCTAACCCTAACCCTAACCCTAACGCTAACCTAAGCAAAGTTTAACCTAACCCTATCCCGAAACCTAAGCCTAACCCTAATGTAACCATAACCCTAACGCTAATCCTAAACCTACACATACCCATTAACCTAATCCTAACCTTAACCCTAAACCTAACCCTAAACCTAACCCTACCCATAACTCTAACCCTAACTCTAACCATAACCCTAAACGTAAACATTAACTCTAACACTAACCATAAACCTAATGTAACCCTAATCCTAAATCTAACCCTAACCCTAATCCTAAACCTAACCCTAAAACTAACCCTAACTTTGACCCTAACCTAATCCTAACACTAACCCTACCTCTAACCGTAAACCTAATCCTAACCCTAAACCTAACCCTAAACCCTAACACTAACGCAAACCTAACCTTAACCCTAACCCTAACCCTAAACCTAACACAAGCCTATCCCTAAACCTAACCCTATCCATAAACCTAACCCTAACCCTAACCCTAACCTAACCCTAATCCTTACCCTAACCCTAAACATAACCCTAACCCTAACGCTGACGCTTACTTAACCCTAACCCTAACCCTAACCTTAACGCAAACCTAACCCTAAACTTAACGCTAACCATTAAACCCTAAGGCTAACCCTAACCCTAACCCTAACCCTAACCCTAAACACTAGCCCTATCCCTAACCCTAACCCTAACCTTAACGCAAACCTAACCCTAAACTTAACGCTAACCATGAAACCCTAAGTCTAACCCTAACCCTAACCCTAACCCTAAACCTAACCCTAACCTTAAAACTAACCTTAACCCTAACCCTAACGCAAACCTAACCGTAACCCTAACCCTAACACTAACCCAACACCTAAACCTAACCCTAACCCTAACGAAAACCTAACCCTAACATTAACCATAACCCTAACCCAACCCTAATCCTAATCCTAACCCTAACCCTAACGCAAACCTAACCCTAACCATAACATTAAAGATAACCCTAAACTTAAAACTAACCTTAACCCTAACCCTAACGCAAACCTAACGCTAACCCTAACTCTCACTCTAACCCTAACCCTAAACCCTAACCCTAACCGTAACCCTAACCCTAAATCCTAACCCTAACCGTAACCCTAACCCTAACCCTAACCCTAACGCAAACCTAACCCTAAACCTAACCCTAACCCTAAACCTAACCCTAACACAAACCTAAACCTAACCCTAACCCTAAACCTAACCCTAACCCTAACCCTAACGCAAACCTAACCCTAACCCTAACCCTAAACCTAACCCTAACCCTAACACTAACCCAAACCTAACCCTAAACCTAACCCTAACCCTAACCCTAGCCCTAACCATAACCCTAACACTAACCCTAACCATAACCCTAATGCAAACCAAATCTAACCCTAACCCTAACCCTAACCCTTACGCAAACCTAACCCTAAACCTAACCCTAACACTAACCCTAACCTAATGCAAACCTAACCCTAACCCTAAACCTAACCCTAAACGTAACGCAAACCTAAACCTAAATCATAATCCTAACCCTAACACTAACCCTAACGAAAACCTAACCCTAACCTAACCCTAACCCTAACCCTAACGCAAACCTAACCCTAACCCTAACCCTAACCCTAACCCTAACGCAAACCTTACCCTAAACCTAACCCTAAACCTAACCCTAACGCAAACCTAACCGTAACCCTAACCCTAACCCTAACCCTAACACTAACTCAAACCTAACCCTAACCGTAACCCTAACTCTAAACCTAACACAAAGCCTAACCCTAGCACAAACCTAAACTTAACTGTAACCCTAACCCTAATCCTAACGCAAACCTAACCCTAACCCTAACCCTAACCCTAACTCAAACCTAACCCTAACCGTAACCCTAACCCTAAACCTAACACAAAGCCTAACCCTAGCACAAACCTAACCTTAACTCTAACCCTAACCCTAATCCTAACGCAAACCTAACCGTAACCCTAACCCTAACCTAACCTTAAACCTACCTTTAACCCTAACCCTAACGAAAACTTAACCCTAACCCTAACCCTAACCCTAACCCTAACCCTAACGCAAACCTAACTCTAACCATAACCCTAAACCTAACCCTAAACCTAAAGCAAACCTAACCCTAAATCCTAACCCTAACCCTAACCCTAACCCTAATCCTAACCCTAACGCAAACCTAACCCTAAACCTAACCCTAACCCTAACCCTAACCCTAATGCAAAACTAACCCTAACCCTAACCCTACGCAAACCTAACCCTAACACTAACCCTAAACATAAACCTAACCCTAACCCGAACCCAAACCCTAACGGAAAGCTAACCGTAACCCTAAACCTAAAACTAACCATAACATTCAAACTAACCTTAACCCTAACCGTAACGCAGACCTACCTCTACACCTAACCCTAACCCTAAACCTAACCCTAAACCTAACCCTAAACTTAACCCTAACCCTAACCCTACCCTAACGCAAACCTAACTCTAACCCTAACCCTAACCCTAACGCAACCCTAACTTTAACCCTAACCCTAACGCATACCTAACACTAACCCTAACCCTAACCCTAACCCTAACGCAAACCTAAAACTAAACCTAACCCTAACCTCAACTCTAACCCTAACCCTAACCCTAACCTAAACCTAACCAAAACCCTAAACCTAACCCTAAACCTAACCTTAACCCTAAACCCTAACCCTAACCCTAACCCTAACGCTAACCTAAACCTAACCCTTACCTAAACCCTAACACTAATCCGAAACCTAACCTTAACCCAAACCCTAACCTAACCCTAACCCTAACCCTAACCTTAATCCTACCACTAACCCTAACCCTAACCCTAAACCCAACCATAACCTAACACTAACCATAACCCTAACACTAACACTAAAGTAAGCATAACTCTAACCCTAACCCTAACCCTAAACCTTACCCTAACCCTAACCCTAACGCAAACCTAACTCTAACCCTAACCCTAACCCTAACCCTAACCCTTACGCTAACCTAACCCTAAACCTAACCCTAACCCTAACCCTAACCCTAACACTAACCCTAACCCTAACCCTAAAGCAAACCTAACCCTAACTCTAACTCTAACCCTAAACCTAACCCACACCCTAACCTTAACGCAAACCTAACCCTAACCCTAACACTAACCCTACACCTAACGCAAACCGACACCTTACACTAACCCTAACCCTAACCCAAACCCTAACCCAAAAACTAACGCAAACCTAACCCTAACACTAAACCTAAACCTAACCGTAACCTTAAAACTAACCTTAACCCTAAAACTAACGCAAACCTAACCCTAAACCTAACCCAAACTCTAACCCTAACGGAAACATAACTCTAACCCTATCCCTTCAACTAACGCAAACCTAACCCTAAATCCTAAACCTAAACCTAACCCTAACCCTAACCCTAATGCTAACCTAACCCTAACACTAACCATAACCCTAACCCTAACCCTAACGCTAACCTAACCCTATCCTAACCCTAATCCTAACATGAAACCTAACCCTAAAGCTAACTTAACCATAACCCTAAAGCTAACCCTATACCTATCACTAACCCTAACCCTAACCCTAACCCTCACACTAAACCTAACCCTAAACCTACCCCTAACCATAATGCTAACCCTAACACTAACCATAACTCTAACCCTAACATTAACTCTAACCCTAACCCTAACCCTAACCTAACCCTAATCCTAAGTCTAAACTTAACCCTAACCCTAAACCTAAACCTAACCGTAACATTGACCCTAACCTAACCCTAAACCTAATCCTATCTCTAACTCTAACCCTAATCCTAACCCTAACCCTAACACTAAAACCTAACCATAACCTTAACCCTAACCATAATGCAATCCTAACCATAACCCTAACCCTAACCCTAACGCAAAAATAACCCTAACCCAAAACCTAACCCTAACCCTAACCCTAACGCAAACCTAACCCTAACCATAACCCTAAGCTTAACGCAAACCTAACCGTAACCCTAACCCTAACAATAACACAAACCTAACACTAAACATAACTTTAAACCTAACCCAAATCCTAACCCTAACGCAAACCTAAACATAACCCTAACACTAACCCTAACCCTAACCCTAACCCTAACCCAAAAACCTAACCCGAACCGTACCCTAACGTAACCCTAAAACTAAACCTAATCCTAAACCCTAACACTAAACCTAACCTAACAATAACCCTAACCCTTACCCTAACCTAAGTCTAACTCTTAACCTAACCCTAACCGTAAACCTAACCCTAACCCTAAATCTAATGCAAACCTAACCCTAAACCTAATCCAAAACCTAACCCTAACCCTAACGCAAACCTAAACTTATACCTAACCCCAACCGTAACCTTAACCATGACGCAAACCTAACCCTAACCCTAACCCTAACCCTAACCCTAACGCAAACCTAACACTAACCGTAACACTAACCCTAAACCTAACACAAAGCCTAACCCTAGCGCAAACCTAACCTTAACTCTAACCCTAACCCTAAACCTAAGGAAAACCTAACCCTAACCCTAACACTAACCCTAACGCAAACCTAACCCTAACCCTAACCCTAAACCTAAGCCTAACCCAAACCCTAACGCAAACCAATCCCTAACACTAACCCTAACCCTAACCCTAACCCTAACCATAACCATAACGCAAACCTAACCCTAACCCTAACCCTAACCCTAACCCTAACGCATAGCTAACCCTAACCCTAACCCTAACCCTAACCCTAACCCTAACCTAAACTCAATCCAAACCCTAACCCTAAACCTAACACTAACCCTAACCCTAACGCATACCTAACCTTACCCCTAACCCTAAATCTAACCCTAACGAAAACCTAACCCTAACCCTAACCCTAATCCTAACCCTAAACCTAAACTAAACCTAACCCAAACCCTAACCCTAACACTAACCCTAACCCGAAACCTAACATTAATCCTGAAACCTAACCCTAACCCTAACCTTAACGCAAACTAACCCTAACCCTAACCCTAACACTAAAGCTAAAACATACCTAACCCTAACCCTAACGCAAACCTAACCCTAACCCTAACCCTAACTCTAAACCTAACGTAAACCTAACCCTAAATCATAACCCTAAAACTAACCCTAACCCTAACGCATACCGAACCCTAACCCTAACCCTAACGCAACCTAAACTTAACCCTATCCCTAACCCTAACCCTAACACAAGCCTATCCCTAAAACTAACCCTAACCATAAACCTAACCCTAACCCTAAACCTAACCTAACCCTAACCCTCACACTAACCCTAACCCTAACGCAAACCTAACCCTAACCCTAACCCTAAATTTAACGCAAACATAAACCTAAACTTAACGCTAACCCTAAAACCCTAACGCTAACCCTAACTCTAACCCTAAACCCTAGCGCTATCCCTAACCCTAACCCTAACCGTAACCCTAACCCGAACGCAAACCTAACCCTAACCCTAACCCTAAACCTAACCCTAACCTTAAAACTAACCATAACCCTAACCCTGACGCAAACCTAACCGTAACCCTAAACCTAACACTAACCCTAGACCTAACCCTAACTATAACCCTAACCGTAATCCTAAACCTAACGCAAACCTAACCCTAACATTAACCCTAACCCTAACGCAACCCTAACCCTAACCCTAACCATAACCCTAACGCAAACCTAACCCTAACCATAACCCTAAAGCTAAACCTAAACTTAAAACTAACCTTAACCCTAACCATAACGCAAACCTAACGCTAACTCTAACTCTCACTCTAACCCTAACCCTAAACCCTAACCCTAACCTAACCCTAAACCTAACCCTAAACCCTAACCCTAACCTAACCCTAACCCTAAAACTAAACCCTAACCCTAACCCTAAACCTAACCCTAAACCTAACGCAAACCTAACCTTAACCCTAACCCTAAATCCTAACCCTAACCGTAACTCTAACCCTAACCCTAACGCAAACCTAACCCTAACACTAAACCTAACCCTAACCTTAACCCTAACCCTAACCCTAACCCTAACCCTAACCCTAACCCTAACCCTAACCCTAAGGCAAACCTAACCCTAACCCTAACCCTAACCCTAAACCTAACGCAAACCTAACCCTAAATCCTAACCCTAACCCTAACCCTAACGCAAACCTAACCCTAAACCTAACCCAAACGATAACCCTAACGCAAACCTAACCTTAAACTTAACCCTAACCCTAAACCTAACGCAAACCTAACCCTAAACCTAACCCTAACCCTAACCCTAACCCTAACGCAAACCTAACCCTAACCCTAACCATAACCTTAAACACTAACCCTAACCCTAACCCTAACCCTAACCCTAAACCCTAACCCTAACCCTAAACCTAACCCTAAACCTAACGCAAACCTAACCTTAACCCTAACCCTAAATCCTAACCCTAACCGTAACTCTAACCCTAACCCTAACGCAAACCTAACCCTAACACTATACCTAACCCTAACCTTAACCCTAACCCTAACCCTAACCCTAACCCTAACCCTAACCCTAACCCTTACCCTAAGGCAAACCTAACCCTAACCCTAACCCTAACCCTAAACCTAACGCAAACCTAACCCTAAATCCTAACCCTAACCCTAACCCTAACGCAAACCTAACCCTAAACCTAACCCAAACGATAACCCTAACGCAAACCTAACCTTAAACTTAACCCTAACCCTAAACCTAACGCAAACCTAACCCTAAATCCTAACCCTAACCCTAACCCTAACGCAAACCTAACCCTAAACCTAACCCTAACCCGAACCCTAACCCTAACGCAAACCTAACCCTAACCCTAACCATAACCTTAAACACTAACCCTAACCCTAACCCTAACCCTAACGCAAACCTAACCGTAACCCTAACGCTAACACTAACCCTAGACCTAACCCTAACCATAACCCTAACCGTAACCCTAACCTTAACGCAAACCTAACCCTAACATTAACCCTAACCCTAACCCAACCCAAACCCTAACCCTAACCCTAACGCAAACCTAACCTTAACCCTAACCCTAACCCTAACGCAAACCTAACCCTAAACCTAACCGTAATACTAACCCTAACCCTAACGCATACCTAACCCTAATCCTAACCCTAACTCTAAATCTGTTGCAAACCTAACCCTAAAACCTAACCCTAACATAACCCTAACCCTTACGCATACCTAACCCTAACCCTAACCCTAACGCAAACCTAAACTTAACCCTATCCCTAACCCTAACTCTAACACAAGGCTATCCCTAAACCTAACCCTATCCATAAACCTAACCTTAACCCTAAACCTAACCTAACCCTAACCCTAACCCTAACGCAAACCTAACCCTAACCCTAACCCTAACCTTAACGCAAACCTAACCCTAAACTTAACGCTCAACCTAAAACCCTAACGCTAACCCTAACCCTAACCATGACCCTAAACCCTAGCGCTATCCCTAACCCTAACCCTAACCCTAACGCAAACCTAACGCTAACCCTAACCTTAAACCTAACCCTAACCTTAAAACTAACCTTAACCCTAACCCTGACGCAAACCTAACCGTAACCCTAATCCTAACACTAACCCTAGACCTAACCCTACCAATAACCCTAACCGTAACCCTAACCCTAAGGCAAACCTAACCCTAACATTAACCCTAACCCTAATCCAACCCTAACCCTAACCATAACCCTAACCCTAACGCAACCTAACTCTAACCATAACCCTAAAGCTAAACCTAAACTTAAAACTAACTTTAACCCTAACCCTAACGCAAACCTAACGCTAACCCTAACTCTCACTCTAACCCTAACCCTAAACCCTAACCCTAACCCTTAACCTATCCTTAAACCCTAACCCTAACCCTAACCCTAACCCTAACGCAAACCTACCCGTAAACCTAACCCTAAAAAGAAACCCTAACCCTAACCATGAACCTAACCCTAACCCTAATCCTAACCCTACCCTAACGCAAACCTAACCCTAAATCCTAACCCTAACTCTAACCCTAACCCTAACCCTAACCCTAACCCTAACGCAAACCTAACCCTAAACCTAACCCTAACCTAACCCTAACCCTAACGCAAACGTAACCCTAACCCTAACCCTAACCCTAACCCTAACACAAACCTAACACTAACCCTAACCCTAACCCTAACCCTAACCCTAAACCTAACCCTAATCCTAACCCTAATGCAAACCTAACCCTAACACTATCCCTAACCCAAACCCTAACGCAAACTTAACCCTAAACCTAAACCTAACCCTAACCGTAACCCTAACGCAACCAAACCCTAACCCTAACCCTAAACCTAAACCTAACCCTAACCCTAACCATAACCCTAACCCTAACCCTAACCCTAACCCTAACTCTAACCCTAATCCCTAACCCTAACCCTAACCCTAACGCAAAACTAACCGTAACCATAACCCTAACCCTAACCTTAAACCTAACTTTAACCCTGACCCTAACGAAAACCTAACCCTAACCCTATCCCTAACCCTAACCCTGACGCAAACGTAACCCTAACCCTAACCTTAACCCTAACCCTAACGCAAACCTAACCCTAAACCTAACCCTAACCCTATCCTTAACCCTAACGCAAACCTAACCCTAACCCTAACCCTAACCCTAACCCTAAACCTAACCCTAACCCTAACGCAAACTTAACCCTAACCCAAAACCTAACCCTAACCCTAACCCTAACCCAAAGCCTAACCCTAACGCAAACCAAACCATAACCCTAACCTTAACCCTAACCCTAACGAAACCTAACCGTACCCCTAACCCTAACACTAACCATAAACCTAAACTTAACCATAACCCTAACGAAAACCTAACCCTAAACCTAACCCTAACCATAACCCTAATGCTAACCTAAACATAACGCTAACCCTAACCATAACCCTAACGCATACCTAAACTTGAACCTAATCCTAACCTTAACCCTAACGCAA
>NC_142515.1:69330000-69380000 GCF_057876585.1 Rhinolophus sinicus
ATAACCCTAAACCTAACCCTAACACCAACTCTAAACCTAACCCTAAATCTAAGCCACACAATACCACTAACCCTAACCCTAACCTTACCCTAAACCAAACCCTAACACTAAACTTAACCCTAACCTTAACCCTAACCCTAACGCTAACGTTACAATAACCCTAAACCTGACATAAATCCCATTCCTAACCTAACCCTAACCCTAACCCTAACCCTAACCCTAAAGCAAACCTAACCTTAACCCTAACCTTAACCCTAACCCTAACCCTAACCCTAACCAAACCCTTACGCAAACCTAACCCTAAACCTAAACCTAAACCTAACCCTAACTTTAAAACTAAGCTTAACCCTAAACATAACCCAAACCTAACCCTAACCCTAACCCTAACCCTAACCCAAACCTTAACGGAAACATAACCCTACCCTAACCCTAAAAATAACGCAAACCTAACCATAAATCCTAACCCTAAACCTAACCCTAACCCTAAACCTAATCCTAACCTACACCCTAACCGTAACCGTAACCCTAACCCTAACGCTAACCTAACCCTAGGTTAACCCTATACCTAACATGAAACCTAACCCTAAACCTAAACTATCCATAACCCTAACGCTAACCCTAAACCTACCCCTACCCATAGCACTATCCCTAACCCTAACCCTAAACCTAAACCTAAACGTACCCCTACCCATAATCCTAACCCTAACACTAACCATAACCCTAACCCTAAACATTAACTATAACCATAATCCTAACCCTAACGTAACCCTAATCCTAAATCTAAACCTAACACTAACCCTAAACCTAACCCTAAACCTAACCCTAACTTTGACACTAACCTAACCCTAACCCTAAACATACCTCTAACCCTAACCCTAAATCTAACCCTAACCGCAACCCTAAACCCTAACCCTAACCCTAACCCTAACCCTAACGCAAACCTAACCCAAAACCTAAACCTAAACCTGTCCCTAACGCAAACCGAACCCTAACCATAACCCTAACCCTAATCATAACCCTAACGCAAACCTAACCCTAACCCTAACCCTAACCCTAACCTAACCCAAACCTAAGGCAAACCTAACCTTAACCCTAACCATAACCCTAACCCTAACCCTAATGCATAACTAACACTAACCCTACACCTAACCCTAACGCAAACCTAACCCTAACCTAACCCTAACCCTAACCCGAACACAAGCCTATCCCTAAACCTAACCCTAAAAATAAACTTAACCCTAACACTGACCCTAACCTAAACCTAACCCTAATACTAACCATAACCATAACCCTAACGCAAACCTAACCCTAACCGTAACCCTAACCCTAAACCAAACGCAAACCTAACCCTAACCCTAACCATAACGCTAACCCTAACCCTAACGGAAACATAACCCTAACCCTAACGCTGACCATAACCCTAACGCATACCTAACCCTAAAAATAACCCTAACCATAACCCTAACCCTAACGCTAACCTAACCCTAACCCTAACCCTAAACCTAATCCTAATGCTAACCCTAACGCAAACCTAACCCTAACCCTAACCCTAACTCTAACGAAAACCTAACCCTAACACTAACACTAACCCTAACCCTAAACCTAATCATAACCCTAACCCTAACCTTAACGCAAACCTAACCCAAAACTTAACGGTATCTTAAAACCCTAACGCTAACCTTAACCCTAACCCTAACCTAACCTTAAACCCTAGCCTTATCCCTAACCCTAACCCTAACCGAAACCCTAAACCTAACGCAAACCAAACCCTTACCCTAACCCTAAACCTAACCCTAAACCTAACGCTAACCCTAACCCTAACCCTAACGCAAACCTAACCCTAACCCTAACCCTAACACTAAACCTGACCCTAACCCTAACCCTAACGCAAACCTAACCCTAACCCTAACCCTAACCTAACGCAAACCTAAACCTAACTCTAACCATAACCCTAACCCTACTCCTAACCCTAACCCTAACCCTAACCGTAACCCTAACACTAACGCAAACCTAACCCTAAACTTAACCCTAACCCTAACCCAACCCTAACCCTAACCCTAATCCTAACCCTAACCCTAACCATAACTCTAACGCAAATTAACCCTAACCCTAACCCTAAAGCTAACTCTAAACTTAAAACTACCTTAACCCTAACCCTATCGCAAACCTATCTTAACCCTAAATCTAACTCTAACCTTAACCCTAAACACTAATCCAAACCCTAACCCTAAACCTAACCCTAAACCTAAACACTAAACCTAACACTAACCCTAAACCTAACCCTAATCCTAAAGATAACCCTAAACCTAATTTTAACCTAACCCTAACACTAACCATAACGCTTAAATAACCCTAAGCCTAACTTTAACACTAACCCTAAACACTAACCATAACCCTAATCAGAACCCAAACCTAACCGTAACCTTAACCCTAACGTAACGCTAACCCTAACCCTAACACTAAACAATAACCCTAAACCTAACCCTAACACCAACCCTAAACCTAACCCTAAATCTAAGCCACACAATACCACTAACCCTAACCCTAACCTTACCCTAAACCAAACCCTAACACTAAACTTAACCCTAACCTTAACCCTAACCCTAACGCTAACGTTACAATAACCCTAAACCTGACATAAATCCCATTCCTAACCTAACCCTAACCCTAACCCTAACCCTAACCCTAAAGCAAACCTAACCTTAACCCTAACCTTAACCCTAACCCTAACCCTAACCCTAACCAAACCCTTACGCAAACCTAACCCTAAACCTAAACCTAAACCTAACCCTAACTTTAAAACTAAGCTTAACCCTAAACCTAACGCAAACCTAACCCTAACCCTAACCCTAACCCTAACCCTAACCTTAACGGAAACATAACCCTACCCTAACCCTAAAAATAACGCAAACCTAACCATAAATCCTAACCCTAAACCTAACTCTAATCCTAAACCTAATCCTAACCTACACCCTAACCGTAACCGTAACCCTAACCCTAACGCTAACCTAACCCTAGGTTAACCCTATACCTAACATGAAACCTAACCCTAAACCTAAACTATCCATAACCCTAAGCTAACCCTAAACCTACCCCTACCCATAACACTATCCCTAACCCTAACCCTAAACCTAACCCTAAACGTACCCCTACCCATAATCCTAACCCTAACACTAACCATAACCCTAACCCTAAACATTAACTATAACCATAATCCTAACCCTAACGTAACCCTAATCCTAAATCTAAACCTAACACTAACCCTAAACCTAACCCTAAACCTAACCCTAACTTTGACACTAACCTAACCCTAACCCTAACCATACCTCTAACCCTAACCCTAAATCTAACCCTAACCGCAACCCTAAACCCTAACCCTAACCCTAACCCTAACCCTAACCCTAACGCAAACATAACCCAAAACCTAAACCTAAACCTGTCCCTAACGCAAACCGAACCGTAACCATAACCCTAACCCTAATCATAACCCTAACGCAAACCTAACCCTAACCCTAACCCTAACCCTAACCTAACCCAAACACTAACGCAAACCTAACCTTAACCCTAACCATAACCCTAACCCTAACCCTAATGCATAACTAACACTAACCCTACTCCTAACCCTAACGCAATCCTAACCCTAACCTAACCCTAACCCTAACCCGAACACAAGCCTATCCCTAAACCTAACCCTAAAAATAAACCTAACCCTAACACTGACCCTAACCTAAACCTAACCCTAACACTAACCATAACCATAACCCTAACGCAAACCTAACCCTAACCGTAACCCTAACCCTAAACCAAACGCAAACCTAACCCTAACCCTAACCATAACGCTAACCCTAACCCTAACGGAAACATAACCCTAACCCTAACGCTGACCATAACCCTAACGCATACCTAACCCTAAAAATAACCCTAACCATAACCCTAACCCTAACGCTAACCTAACCCTAACCCTAACCCTAAACCTAATCCTAATGCTAACCCTAACGCAAACCTAACCCTAACCCTAACCCTAACTCTAACGAAAACCTAACCCTAACACTAACACTAACCCTAACCCTAAACCTAATCATAACCCTAACCCTAACCTTAACGCAAACCTAACCCAAAACTTAACGGTATCTTAAAACCCTAACGCTAACCTTAACCCTAACCCTAACCTAACCTTAAACCCTAGCCTTATCCCTAACCCTAACCCTAACCGAAACCCTAAACCTAACGCAAACCAAACCCTTACCCTAACCCTAAACCTAACCCTAAACCTAACGCTAACCCTAACCCTAACCCTAACGCAAACCTAACCCTAACCCTAACCCTAACACTAAACCTGACCCTAACCCTAACCCTAACGCAAACCTAACCCTAACCCTAACCCTAACCTAACGCAAACCTAAACCTAACTCTAACCATAACCCTAACCCTACTCCTAACCCTAACCCTAACCCTAACCGTAACCCTAACACTAACGCAAACCTAACCCTAAACTTAACCCTAACCCTAACCCAACCCTAACCCTAACCCTAATCCTAACCCTAACCCTAACCATAACTCTAACGCAAATTAACCCTAACCCTAACCCTAAAGCTAACTCTAAACTTAAAACTACCTTAACCCTAACCCTATCGCAAACCTATCTTAACCCTAAATCTAACTCTAACCTTAACCCTAAACACTAATCCAAACCCTAACCCTAAACCTAACCCTAAACCTAAACACTAAACCTAACACTAACCCTAAACCTAACCCTAATCCTAAAGATAACCCTAAACCTAATTTTAACCTAACCCTAACACTAACCATAACGCTTAAATAACCCTAAGCCTAACTTTAACACTAACCCTAAACACTAACCATAACCCTAATCAGAACCCAAACCTAACCGTAACCTTAACCCTAACGTAACGCTAACCCTAACCCTAACACTAAACAATAACCCTAAACCTAACCCTAACACCAACCCTAAACCTAACCCTAAATCTAAGCCACACAATACCACTAACCCTAACCCTAACCTTACCCTAAACCAAACCCTAACACTAAACTTAACCCTAACCTTAACCCTAACCCTAACGCTAACGTTACAATAACCCTAAACCTGACATAAATCCCATTCCTAACCTAACCCTAACCCTAACCCTAACCCTAACCCTAAAGCAAACCTAACCTTAACCCTAACCTTAACCCTAACCCTAACCCTAACCCTAACCAAACCCTTACGCAAACCTAACCCTAAACCTAAACCTAAACCTAACCCTAACTTTAAAACTAAGCTTAACCCTAAACCTAACGCAAACCTAACCCTAACCCTAACCCTAACCCTAACCCTAACCTTAACGGAAACATAACCCTACCCTAACCCTAAAAATAACGCAAACCTAACCATAAATCCTAACCCTAAACCTAACTCTAATCCTAAACCTAATCCTAACCTACACCCTAACCGTAACCGTAACCCTAACCCTAACGCTAACCTAACCCTAGGTTAACCCTATACCTAACATGAAACCTAACCCTAAACCTAAACTATCCATAACCCTAAGCTAACCCTAAACCTACCCCTACCCATAACACTATCCCTAACCCTAACCCTAAACCTAACCCTAAACGTACCCCTACCCATAATCCTAACCCTAACACTAACCATAACCCTAACCCTAAACATTAACTATAACCATAATCCTAACCCTAACGTAACCCTAATCCTAAATCTAAACCTAACACTAACCCTAAACCTAACCCTAAACCTAACCCTAACTTTGACACTAACCTAACCCTAACCCTAACCATACCTCTAACCCTAACCCTAAATCTAACCCTAACCGCAACCCTAAACCCTAACCCTAACCCTAACCCTAACCCTAACCCTAACGCAAACATAACCCAAAACCTAAACCTAAACCTGTCCCTAACGCAAACCGAACCGTAACCATAACCCTAACCCTAATCATAACCCTAACGCAAACCTAACCCTAACCCTAACCCTAACCCTAACCTAACCCAAACACTAACGCAAACCTAACCTTAACCCTAACCATAACCCTAACCCTAACCCTAATGCATAACTAACACTAACCCTACTCCTAACCCTAACGCAATCCTAACCCTAACCTAACCCTAACCCTAACCCGAACACAAGCCTATCCCTAAACCTAACCCTAAAAATAAACCTAACCCTAACACTGACCCTAACCTAAACCTAACCCTAACACTAATCATAACCATAACCCTAACGCAAACCTAACCCTAACCGTAACCCTAACCCTAAACCTAACGCAAACCTAACCCTAACCCTAACCCTAACCCAAACCTAAACCTAAACCTAACCCTAATCCTAACTTTAACGCAAACCTAACCCTAAACTTAACGCTAACCATATAACCCTAACGCTAACCCTCCCCTAACCATAACTCTAACAATAAACCCTAGCCCTATCCCTAACCCTAACCCTAACCGTAACCCTAACCCTAACGCAAACCTAACCCAAACCCTAACCCTAAACCTAATCCTAACCTTAAAACTAACCTTAACCCTAACCCTAACGCAAATCTAACCCTAACCCTAACCCTAACCCTAACCCTAACACTAGTCCTAACTCTAACCCTAACCCTAACCGTAACCGTAACCCTAACCCTAAATCAAACATAACCCTAAACTTAACCCTAACCCTATCCCAACCCTAACCCTAACCCTAAACCTAACCCTAACGCAAACCTAACCCTAATCCTAACCCTAAAGCTAACTCTAAACTTAAAACTAACCTTAACCCTAACCCTATCGCAAACCTAACCCTAACCCTAAATCTAACTCTAAACCTAACCCTAAACCCTAACCCTACCCTAACCCTAAACCTAACACTAACCCTAACCCTAACCCTAACGCACACCTAACCGTAACCCTAACCCTAACTCTAACCTTAAAACTAATCTTAATCCTAACCCTAACGAAAACCTAACACTAACCCTAACCCTAACCCTAAACCTAACGCAAACCTAACCCTAAATCCTAAACCTAACCCTAAATCTAACCCTAACCCTAACGCAAACCTTACCATAAACCTAACCCTAACCCTAACCCTAACCTAACCCTAACCCTACCCTAACGCAAACCTAACCCTAAACCTAACCCTAACCCTAACCCTAACCCTAACGCAAACCTAACCCTAACCCTAAACGTAACGCTAAAACTAACCCTAACGAAACCCTAACCCGAATGTTAACCTAAACCTAAACCTAACCCTAATCCGAACCCTAACCTAAAGCTATCCCTAACACTAACCCTAATTCTAACCCTAAACTTAAACCAAAGCCACACACTGACCATAACCCTAACCCTAAACTTAACCCTAAACCTCACCTAACCCATACACTAAATTAACCTGAACGCAATTTTAATACTAACCCTAACCCTAACCCTTACCTTAACCCTAACGCTAACCCTACGCTAAACATAACACTAACCCTAATCCTAAACCCTAAACCTAACCCTAACCCTATACCTAAACATAATCCTAAGCCACCTCCTAACCCTAATTTTACCGTAACCCTAAATCTAACCCTACCCATAAACCTAAACTAAACCTAAACCTAACAAAAACCCAATCCTTAACCCTAACCCTAACCCTAACCTAACACTAATTCAAACCGTAACCCTAACCCTAATCCGAACCCTAATCTAACCCAAACCCTAACCGTAAACCTAACCCTAACCCTAACCTAACACTAACCGAAACCTTAACCCTAACCCTAACCCAAAAACTAACCCTAAACCCTAACCCTAACCCTAATCGGAACCCTAACCTAACTATAATCCTAACCTAACTCTAACCCTAATATTACCCCT
Source organism: Rhinolophus sinicus (assembly GCF_057876585.1). NCBI lineage: Eukaryota > Metazoa > Chordata > Mammalia > Chiroptera > Rhinolophidae > Rhinolophus > Rhinolophus sinicus. Next base: position 69,337,849 of record NC_142515.1, read on the forward strand.
AATCTTAACCGAACCTATCCCTAACACTAACCCTAAACACTAACCCTAACTCTAACCCTAAACCTAACCCTAACTTAAACCCTAAACCTAACCCTATGCTTAACCCTACACTAACCCTAAAATTAACACTAAACCCTAACCCTAACCCTAATCTGAACTCTAAACTAACCCTAACCTTAAATCTAAACCTAATCCTAACCCTAACCCAAACCCTATCCACAACCTACCCCTAACCCTAACCCTATTCTAACCCTAACCCTAACCCTAAACCTAACCGTAACACTAACCCTACACTAATCCTAACACTAACGTTAAACCTTAACCCTAACCCTAAACCTAACCCAAACCTAACCTTAACGCAAACATAAACCTAACCCTAACCCTAACCCTAACCCTACCCTAACCCAAACCCTAACCCAAACCCTAACGCAAAACTAACCCTAACCCTAAACGTAAAGCTAAAACCTAACCTTAAAACTAACCTTAACCCTAACGCTAACCCAAACCAAACACTAACCCTAACTCTAACTCTAACCCTAACCCTAAACCCTAGCCCTAACCCTAACCATAAACCTCACCCTTACCCTAACCCTAACGCAAACATAACCCTAACCATAACCCTAACCCTAAACTTGACCTAACCGTAACCATAACCCTAACCTTAACCCTAACGCAAACCTAAACCTAAAGCGAACCCTAACCCTAACCCTAACCCTAACCCAACCCTAACGCAAACCTAACTGTAACCCTAAAACTAAACCTAACCCTAACATTAAATCCAACCTTAACCCTAACCCGAACGCAAACCTACACCTACCCCTAACCCTAACCATAACCCTAACCATAAACCTAACCCTAACCCTAACCCTAACGCAAACCTAACCCTAACCATAACCCTAACCCTAACCCTAACGCAAACCTAACCCTAACCCTAACCCTAAGCTAAACCTAATCTTAAATCTAACCTTACCCCTAACCCTAACCCAAACCTAACACTAACCCTAACTCTAACACTAACCCTAATCCTAAACCCTAGCCCTAACCCTAACCATAACCCTAACCCTAACCCTAACCCTAACGCAAACGTAACCGTAACCCTAACCCTAAAACTAACGCTAACCTTAAAACTAACCTTAACTCTAACCCTAACTCAAACCTAACACTAACCCTAACTCTAACACTAACCCTAATCCTAAACCCTAGCCCTAACCCTAACCCTAACCCTAACCCTAACCCTAACCCTAACGCAAACCTAACGCTAACTCTAACCCTACCACTAACCCTAACCCTACCCTAACGCAAACCTAACCCTAAAGCTAACCCTAACCCTAACCCTAACGCAAACCTAAACCTAACCCTAACTCTAAACGTATCCGTAACCCCAACCATAACCGTAACCCTAACCCTAACGCAAGCCTAACCATAACCCTAACCCTAACCCTAAATCTAACCCTAACCCTAAACCCTAGCCCTAATCCTAACCCTAAACCTAATCCTAACCCTAACCCTAACGCAAACCTAACCCTAACCCTAACACTAACCCTAACCTTAACGCAAACCTAACCCTAACCCTAAACCTAACCCTAAACCTAACCCTAACCCTAACCCTAACCTTTACGCAAACCTAAACCTATACTTAACGTTAACCATAAAACCCTAAGGCAAATGTTAAACCAAACCCTAAAACTAACACTAAACCCTAGCCCTATCCCTAACCCTAAACCTAAACGTAACCCTAACCCTAACGCAAACTTAACCCTAACCCTAACCCTAAACCTAACCCAAAACATAACCCTAACCCTAACCGTAACCCTAACCCTAACGCAAACCTAACCATAACCATAACCCTAACCCTCAACCTAACCCTAACCATAACCCTAACAAAAACCTAACCCTAATCGTAACCCTAACCCTAACCCTAACGCAAACATAACCGTAACCCTAACCCTATCCCTAACCGTAAACCTAACCTTAATCCTAACCCTAACGAAAACCTAACCCTAACCCTAACCCTAATCCTAACCTTAACGCAAATCTAACCCTAACCATAACTATTAACCCTAAACCTGAAGCAAACCTAACCCTAAATTCTAACCATAACCCTAACCCTAACCCTAACCCTAACCATAATCCTAACGCAAACCGAACGCAAAACCTAACCCTAACCCTAACGCTATCCCTAATGCAAACCTAAACATAACCCTAACCCTAACACAAACATAACCTTAACCATAACCGTAACCCTAAACCTAACCCAAACCATAACCCTAACGCAAACCTAACCCTAACCCTTACCTTAAACCTAACCTTAAAGCAAACCTAACCCTATCCCTAACCCTAACCCTAACCCTAACCCTAACCCTAACCCTAACGCAAACCTAATCGTAACCCTAACCCTAACCTTAAACCTACCCTTAACCCTAAACCTAACTAAAACTTAACCCTAACCCTAACCCTAACCCTAACCCTAACGCAAAATTAACCCTAATCATAAGTATAACCCTAACCCTAACCTAACCCTAAACCTAACCCTAACATTGACCCTAACCTAACCCTAAACCTATCCCGACCTCTAACCCTAACCCTAACCCTAACCTTAAAGCAAACCTATCCCTAAACTTAACGTTAACAATAAAACCCTAACGCTAAACTTAACCCTAACCCTAACCCTAACCATAAACCCTAGCCCTATCCCTAACCTTAACCCTACCGTAACCCTAACCCTAACGCAAACCTAACCCTAACCCTAACCCTAAACCTAAACCTAAACCTAACCCTAACCCTAACCCTAACGCAAACCTATCCCTAACCCTAACCCTAACACAAAACCTAACCCTAACCCTAACGCAAACCTAACCCTAATCCTAACCCTAACCTTACCCTAACGCATACCTAACCCTAACCCTAACCCTACCCTTAACCCTAATCCTAACACTAACCCTAACCCTAACCCTAACTTAAACCTAACCCAAACCCTAAACCAAAGACTAACCCTAACCCTAAACCTAACTTTAAATCTAAACACTAACCCTAACCCTAAAACTAGCTCTAACGCTAATCCTAACCTAACCCTAACCTAAACCCTATACATAACATGAAAAATATCCTTAACCCTAACCCTAACCTAACCCTAACCCTAATCCTAACCTAACCCTACCCTAACCCTAACCCTAACCCTAATCCTAACCTAACCCAACCCTAACCCTAACCCTAACCCTAACCCTAGCCCTAACCCTACCCCTAACCCTAAACCTAACCCTAACCTTAAAACTAACCTTAACCCTAACCCTAACGCAAACCTAACACTTACCCTAACACTAACCCTAACCCTAACCCTAAACCTAGCCATAACCCTAACCATAACCCTAACCGTAACCCAAACCCTAACACAAACCTAACCCTAACCTTAACCCTAACCCTATCCCAACCCTAGCCCTAACCCTAACCCTAACCCTAATTCAAACCTAACCCTAACCCTAACCCTAAAGCTAACCCTAAATCTAACCCTACCCCTAACACTAACCCTAACGCAAACCTAACCCTAACCCTAACCCTAACCCTAACACTAACGCAAACCTAACCCTAAACCTAACCTTAACCCTAACCCTAACGCAAAACTAACCCTAACCCTAACCCTACCCCTAACCCTAACCCTAACGCAAACCTAACCCTAAACCTAACCCTAACACTAACGCAAACCTAACCCTAATCCTAACCCTAACCCTAACCCTAACCCTAATGTAAACCTAACCCTAACCCTAACCCTAACCCTAAACCTAACCCAAATCCTAACCCTAACACTAAACCTAACCCTAAACCTAACTTTAACCCAAAACTTTAACCCTAACCATAACCCTACCCTAAACTTAATCCTAACCCTAACCCTAACGCAAACCTAACCCTAACCCTAACACTAAACCTAACCTTAACGCAAATCTAACCCTAACCCTAAACCTAACCCTAAACCTAACCCTAACCCTAACCCTAACCTTAACGCAAACCTAAACCTATATTTAACGTTAAACATAAAACCCTAATGCAATTGTTAAACCTAACCTTAACCCTAACACTAAACCCTAGCCCTATCCCTAACCTTAACCCTAAACGAAACCCAAACCCTAACGCACACCTAACCCTAACCATAAACCTAACCCTAAAACTAACCCTAACCATAACCCTAACGCAAACCTAACCCTAATCCTAACCCTAACCCTAACCCTAACGCAACCCTAACCCTAAACCTAACACAAACCCTAACCTTAACGCAAACCTAAACCTAACCCTGACACTATCCCTACACCTAACGCAAACCGAAACCTAACCCTAACCCTAACCCTAACCCAAACCCTAACCCAAACACTAACGCAAACCTAACCCTAACACTAACCCTAAACATAACCGTAACCTCAAAACTAACCTTAACCCTAAAACTAACGCAAACCTAAACCTAACCCTAACCCAAACTCTAACCCTAACGGAAACATAACTCTAACTCTATCCCTAAAACTAACGCAACCTAACCCTAAATCCTAAACCTAAACCTAACCCTAACCCTAATGCTAACCTAACCCTAACACTAACCATAACACTAACCCTAACCCTAACGCTAACCTAACCCTAGCCTAACCCTAATCCTAACATGAAACCTAACCCTAACCCTAACCTAACCATAACCCTAAAGCTAACCCTATACCTATCACTACCCCTAACCCTAACCCTAACCCTAAACCTAAACCTACCCCTAAACATAACGCTAACCCTAACACTAACAATAACCCTAATCCTAAACATTAACTCTAACCCTAACCCTAACCCTAAACCTAACCCTAACATTGACCCTAACCTAACCCTAAACCTAATCCTATCTCTAACCCTAACCCTAATCCTAACCCTAACCCTAACACTAAAACCTAACCCTAACCCTAACCCGAACCCTAATGCAAACCTAACCATAACCCTAACCCTAACTATAACGCAAAACTAACCCTAACCCAAAACCTAACCCTAACCCTAACCTAACGCAAACCTAACCCTAACCATAACCCTAACCTTAACGCAAACCTAACCATAACCCTAACCCTAACACTAACAAAAACCTAACACTAACCCTAACCCTAAACCTAACCCTAATCCTAACCCAAACGCAAACCTAAACATAACCCTAACACTAACCCTAACCCTAAACCTAACCCTAACACAAAAACCTAACCCTAACCGTACCCTAACCTAACCCTAAAACTAAACCTAATCCTAAACCCTAATTCTAAACCTAACCTTACACTAACGCTAACCCTTACCCTAACCTAAGCCTAACTCTTACCCTAACCCTAACCGTAAACCTAACCCTAACCCTAAACCTAACACAAACATAACCCTAACCCTAATCCAAAACCTAACCCTAACCCTAACGCAAACCTAATCTTAAACCTAAACCTAACCCTAACCTTAACCATGACGAAAACCTAACCCTAACCCCAACCGTAAACCTTACCCAAACGCAAACCTAACACTAACCCTAACTCTAACGCATACCTAACCCTAACCCTAACCCTAACCCTAACGCAAACCTAACACTAACCCTAACCCTTACACTAACCCTAACACAAACCTAACCCTATACCTAACCCTAACACTAAAAGTAATCCTAACCCTAACCCTAACGCAAACCTAACCCTAACCCTAACCCTACGCAAACCTAACCCTAACCCTAACCCTAACCATAACGCAAACCTAAACCTAACCCTAAACCTAACCCTAACCCTAACCCTAACCCTAACGCAAACCTAACCCTAACCCTAACCCTAACCCTAACGCAAACCTAACCCTAAACCTAACCCTAACCCTAACCCTCACGCTAACCCTAACGCAAACCTAACCCTAACCCTAACCCTAACCCTAAACTAACCCTAACCCTAACCCTAACCTTAACGCAAACCTAACCCTAAACTTAACGCTAACCATAAAACCCTAAAGTTAACCCTAACCCTAACCCTAACCCTAACCCTAACCCAAACACTAACCCTAAACCCTAGCCCTATCCCTAACCCTAACCATAACCGTAACCCTATCCCAACGCAAACCTAACCCTAACCCTAACCCTAATCCTAACCCTAACCTTAAAACTAACCTTAACCCTAATCCTAACGCAAACCTAAACGTAACCCTAACGCTAACACTAACCCTAGACCTAACCCTAACCATAACTCTAACAGTAACCCTAACCCTAACGCAAACCTAACCCTAATATTAACCCTAACCCTAACCCAACCCTAACCCTAACCCTAACACTAACCCTAACGCAAACCTAACCCTAACCATAACCCTAAATCTAACCCTAAACTTAAAACTAACCTTAACCCTAACCCTAACGCAAACCTAACCCTAACCCTAACACTAACCCTAACACTAAACCTAATGCCAACACAACCCTAACCCTAACCCTAATCCTAACCCTAACCCTAAACATAACCCTAACCCTAACCCTAACCCTGAACCCTAGCCCTATCCCTAACCCTAACCCTAACCCTAACCCTAATGGAAACATAACCCTAACCCTAACCCTAAAACTAACGCAAACCTAACCCTAAACCTAACCCTAACCCTAACACTAACCCTAACGTAAACGTAACCATAAACCTAACCCTAACCCTAACCCTAACCCTAAGACAAACCTAACCCTAACCCTAACCCAAACCCTAACCTTAACCCTAACGCTAACCCTAACCCTAATGCAAACCTAACCCTATCCCTAACCCTAACCCTAACCCTAACCCTAACGCAAACCTAACCCTAACCCTAAACCTAACGCAAACCTAACCCTAAATCCTAACCCTAACCCTAACCCTAACGCAAACCTAACCCTAACATTAAACCTCACGCAAACCTAACCCTAAATCCTAACCCTAACCCTAACCCTAACCCTAACGCAAACCTACCCTAAACCTAACCATAACCCTAACCCTAACCCTAACGCAAACCTAACCCTAACCCTAACCCTAACCCTAACACAAACCTAAACCTAACCCTAACAATAACCCTTATGCAAACCTATCCTTAACCCTAACCCTAACCCTAACTTTAACCCTAACGCAAATCTTACCTAACCCTAACACTAACCCTAACCCTAATGCATACCTAACCCTAATCCTAACCCTAAACCTAACGCATTCCAAACCTGAACCCTAACCCTAACCCTAACAATAACCCTAACACAAGCCTATCCCTACACCTAACCCTATGCATACACCTAACACTAACCCTAACCCTAACTTAAACCTAACCCTAAGCCTAACCCTAACCCAACCCCTAACCCTAACCCTAACGCAACCTAACGCTAACCCTAACCCTAACCTTAATGCAAATCTAACCCTAAAATTAACGCTAACCATAAAACCCTAACGCTAACCCTAACCCTAACCCTAACCGTAACCCTAACCCTAACGCAAACCTAACCCTAACTCTAACCCTTAACCTAAACCTAACCTTAAAACTAAACTTAACCCTAACCCTAACGCAAACCTAACCCTAACCCTAACGCTAACACTAACCCTAGACCTAACCCTAACCATAACCCTAACCGTAACCCTAACCCTAACGCAAACCTAACCCTAACAGTAACCCTAACCCTAACCCAACCATAACCCTAACCCTAACCCTATCGCAAACCTAACCCTAACCCTAACCCTAACCCTAACGCAAACCTAACCCTACACCTAACCGCAACACTAACCCTAACCCTAACGCAAACCTAACCCTAACCCTAATCCTAACTCTAAACCTAACGCAAACCTAACCCTAAATCCTAACCCTAAAACTAACCCTAACCCTAACGCATACCTAACCCTAACCCTAACCCTAACGCAACCTAAATTTAACCCTATCCCTAACCCTAATTCTAACACAAGCCTATCCCTAAAACTAACCCTATCCATAAACCTAACCATAACCCTAAACCTAACCTAACCCTAACCCTAACACTAACCCTAACCCTAACGCAAACCTAACCCTAACCCTAACCCTAACCTTAACGCAAACCTAAACCTAAACTTAACGCTAACCCTAAAACCCTAACGCTAACCCTAACCCTAACCCTAAACCCTAGCGCTATCCCTAACCCTAACCCTAACCGTAACCCTAACCCGAACGCAAACCTAACCCTAACCCTAAACCTAAACCTAACCCTAACCTTAAACCTAACCTTAACCCTAACCCTGACGCAAACCTAACCGTAACCCTAACCCAAACACTAACCCTAGACCTAACCCTAACCATAACGCTAACCGTAATCCTAACCCTAACGCAAACCTAACCCTAACATTAACCCTAACCCAAACCCAACCCTAACCCTAACCCTAACCTTAACCCTAACGCAAACCTAACCCTAACCATAACCCTAAAGCTAAACCTAAACTTAAAACTAACCTTAACCCTAACACTAACGCAAACCTAACGCTAATTCTAACTCTCACTCTAACCCTAACCCTAAACCCTAACCCTAACCCTAAACCTAACCCTAATCCTAACGCAAACCTAACCCTAACCCTAACCCTAACCTTAACGCAACCTAACCCTAAAATTAACGCTAACCATAAAATCCTAACGCTAACCCTAACCCTAACCCTAACCCTAACCCAAACCCTAACCCTAAACCTTGCCCTATCCCTAACCCTAACCATAACCGTAACCCTAACCCTAACGCAAACCTAACCCTAACCCTAACCCTAATCCTAACCCAAACCTTAAAACTAACCTTAACGCTAATCCTAACGCAAACCTAACCCTAACCCTAACACTAACCCTAACACTAAACCTAACGCCAACCTAACCCTAACCCTAACCCTAATTCTAACCCTAAACATAAACATAACCCTAACCCTAACCCTAACCCTAAACCCTAGCCCTATCCCTAACCCTAACCCTAACCCTAACCCTAATGGAAACATAACCCTAACCCTAACCCTAAAACTAACGCAAACCTAAACCTAAACCTAACCATAACCCTAACCCTAACCCTAACGCAAACCTAACCCTAACCCTAACCCTAACCCTAACACAAACCTAACCCTAACCCTAAAGCTAACCCTAAACTTAAAACTAACCTTAACCCTAACCCTAACGCAAACCTAACCCTAACCCTAACACTAACCCTAACACTAAACCTAACGCCAACCTAACCCTAACCCTAACCCTAACCTTAACACAAACCTAACCCTAACCCTAGCACTAACCCTTATGCAAACCTATCCTTAACCCTAACCGTAACCCTAACTTTAACCCTAACGCAAATCTTACCTAACCCTAACCCTAATCCTAAACCTAACGCAATCCATACCTGAACCCTAACCCTAACCCTAACAATAACCCTAACACAAGCCTATCCCTACACCTAACCCTATGCATACACCTAACCCTAACCCTAACCCTAACTTAAACCTAACCCTAAGCGTAACGCTAACCTAACCCCTAACCCTAACCCTAACGCAACCTAACGCTAACCCTAACCCTAACCTTAACGCAAATCTAACCCTAAACTTAACGCTAACCATAAAACCCTAACGCTAACCCTAACCCTAACCCTAACCGTAACCCTAACCCTAACGCAAACCTAACCCTAACTCTAACCCTTAACCTAACCCTAACCTTAAAACTAACCTTAACCCTAACCCTAACGCAAACCTAACCGTAACCCTAACGTTAACACTAACCCTAGACCTAACCCTAACCATAACTTTAACCGTAACCCTAACACTAACGCAAACCTAACACTAACCCTAACCCAACACTAACCCTAACCCTAACCCTTTCGCAAACCTAACCCTAACCCTAACCCTAACCCTAACGCAAACCTAACCCTAAACCTAGCCGCAACACTAACCCTAACCCTAACGCAAACCTAACCCTAACCCTAATCCTAACTCTAAACGTAACGCAAACCTAAACCTAAATCCTAACCCTAAAACTAACCCTAACCCTAACGCATACCTAACCCTAACCCTAACCCTAACGCAACCTAAACTTAACCCTATCCCTAACCCTAACCCTAACACAAGCCTATCCCTAAAACTAACCCTATCCATAAACCTAACCCTAACCCTAAACCTAACCTAACCCTAACCCTAACACTAACCCTAACCCTAACGCAAACCAAACCCTAACCCTAACCCTAACCTTAACGCAAACCTAAACCTAAACTTAACGCTAACCCTAAAACCCTAACACTAACCCTAACCCTAACCCTATACCCTAGCGCTATCCCTAACCCTAACCCTAACCGTAACCCTAACCCGAACGCAAACCTAACCCTAACCCTAACCCTAAACCTAACCCTAACCTTAAAACTAACCTTAACTCTAACCCTGACGCAAACCTAACCGTAACCCTAACCCTAACCCTAACCCTAGACCTAATTCTAACCATAACCCTAACCGTAGTCCTATCCCCAACGCAAACCTAACCCTAACCTTAACCCTAACGCAAACCTAATCCTAACCATAACCCTAAAGCTAAACCTAAACTTAAAACTAACCTTAACCCTAACACTAACGCAAACCTAACGGTAATTCTAACTCTCACACTAACCCTAACCCTAAACCCTAACCCTAACCCTAAACCTAACCCTAAACCTAACGCAAACCTAACCGTAACCCTAACCCTAAATCCTAACCCTAACCCTAACTCTAACCCTAACCCTAACGCAAACCTAACCCTAACTCTAACCTTAAACCTAACCCTAACCTTAAAACTAACCTTAACCCTAACCCTGACGCAAACCTAACCGTAACCCTAACCCTAACACTAACCCTAGAACTAACCCTAACCATAACCCTAACCGTAACCCTAACCCTAACGCAAACCTAACCCTAACATTAACCTTAACCCTAACCCTAACCCTACCCGTAAACCTAACCCTAAATCCAAACCCTAACCCTAACCATAACCCTAACCCTAACCCTAATCCTAACCCTACCCTAACGCAAACCTAACCCTAAATCCTAACCCTAACCCTAACCCTAACCCTAACCCTAACGCAACGTAAACTTAACCCTATCCCAACCCTAACCCTAACACAAGCCTATCCCTAAAACTAACCCTATCCATAAACCTAAACCTAACCCTAAACCTAACCTAACCCTAACCCTAACCCTAACCCTAACCCTAACCCTAATGGAAACATAACCCTAACCCTAACCCTAAAACTAACGCAAACCTAACCCTAAAACTAACCCTAACCCTAACACTAACCCTAACGTAAACGTAACCGTAACCCTAACCCTAACCCTAACCCTAAGACAAACCTAACCCTAACCCTAACCCAAACCCTAACCTTAACCCTAACGCTAACGCTAACCCTAATGCAAACCTAACCCTATCCCTAACCCTAACCCTAACCCTAACCCTAACGCAAACCTAACCCTAACCCTAAACCTAACGCAAACCTAACCCTAAATCCTAACCCTAACCCTAACCCTAACGCAAACCTAACCCTAACCCTAAACCTAACGCAAACCTAACCCTAAACCTAACCGTAACCCTAACCCTAACCCTAACGCAAACCTAACCCTAACCCGAACCCTAACCCTAACACAAACCTAACCCTAACCCTAACACTAACCCTTATGCAAACCTATCCTTAACCCTAACCCTAACCCTAACTTTAACCCTAACGCAAATCTTACCTAACCCTAACACTAACCCTAACCCTAACGCATACCTAACCCTAACCCTAACCCTAACCCTAACGCAATCCAAATCTGAACCCTAACCCTAACCCTAACAATAACCCTAACACAAGCCTATCCCTACACCTAACCCTATGCATAAACCTATCCCTAACCCTAACCCTAACTTAAACCTAACTCTAAGCCTAACCCTACCCCAACCCCTAACCCTAACCCTAACGCAACCTAACGCTAACCCTAACCCTAACCTTAACGCAAATCTAACCCTAAACTTAACGCTAACCATAAAACCCTAACGCTAACCCTAACCCTAACCTTAACCCTAAACCCTAGCCCTATTCCTAAACCTAACCCTAACCCTAACCCTTAACCTAACCCTAACCTTAAAACTAACCTTAACCCTAACCCTAACGCAAACCTAACCCTAACTCTAACCCTAAACCTAACCCTAACCTTAAAACTAACCTTAACCCTAACCCTAACGCAAACCTAACCCTAACCCTAACCCTAACCCTAACGCAAACCTAACCCTAAACCTAACCGCAACACTAACCCTAACCCTAACGCAAACCTAACCCTAACCCTAACCCTAACTCTAAACCTAACGCAAACCTAACCCTAAATCCTAACGCTAAAACTAACCCTAACCCTAACGCATACCTAACCCTGACCCTAACCCTAACGCAACCTAAACTTAACCCTTTCCCTAACCCTAACCCTAACACAAGCCTATCCCTAAAACTAACCCTATCCATAAACCTAAACCTAACCCTAAACCTAACCTAACCCTAACCCTAACACTAACCCTAACCCTAACGCAAACCTAACCCTAACCCTAACCTTAACGCAAACCTAAACCTAAACTTAATGCTAACCCTAAAACCCTAACGCTAACCCTAACCCTAACCCTAAACCCCAGCGCTATCCCTAACCCTAACCCTAACCGTAACATTAACCCGAACGCAAACCTAACCCTAACCCTAACCCTAAACCTAACCCTAACCTTAAACCTAACCTTAACCCTAACCCTGATGCAAACCTAACCGTAACCCTAACCCTAACACTAACCCTAGACCTAACCCTAACCATAACCCTAACCGTAACCCTAACCCTAACGCAAACCTAACCCTAACATTAACCCTAACCCTAACCTAACCCTAACCCTAACCCTATCGCAAACCTAACCCTAACCCTAACCCTAACCCTAACGCAAACCTAACCCTACACCTAAGCGGAAATGCCCCGACCAGCGGGGCATTCAACAGGGACCGAAGGGAGACACCCTGAAAAGAGAAAATAGGAGGCGCGAAGAAATGGAGGCAAGACAAAGTTCTGATCAAGCCTCAAATTTTTTATTGCAGCTACAAGATTATATGGATTAGGGTAAACTGGGCGGGGAGTGAATGAGGAAGGAGAGAGCGGAATGAGGAAGGGGCTTTACTTATCAGAGACGTGACCTTCTAAGGGCAAACTGACTGTTCCAGGAATTAGGTCATGTGCTGCCGGATAGCATAGTTTCTTTGAGTCAGGGTCCTACATCTCCTCTCTCTTTATCTTTTTAAGAGAGTGAGCCTTAACCAAGACGGGAACTCAGGGGTCTCAGACGGCCCGAATAACGCGCAAGGCGTAGCCTCTGGTGTCTTTTTTGGACCAGGGGTGAGGCAATTGTTTTGACTTAGGCACCAACCCCTATGTAGTCTGGACATGAGTTCGGGGAGAGCTGAAATTGGGTCAATCGGGACCCTCCCTTGCAGTACCCAGTCGCTGCAGCCGTCTGGTGCTCAAGCCCTTTAGATCGGGCCGACACGTTTTCAGCCACCGTGTCTGCTATATGTTTATATAGCTGGAGCCTGTTTGTAACTGGTTGTAATTACCTTCCGGATGGTCCATCGTGGCCAGGCGTTGATAATGAATATGGATAGGTTTGGCCAGAATGTTATCTATTTGTTGTTTGATGAATCCTGTCAGTTTATTAAATGCCCAAGGTCCGAGGGAGACAAGTAGGAGTAATCCTAGAATGGGGCCAAGGATGGGGAGGAGGACAGGCAAGAGACCATGAAAACTGGTTAGAAAGGGGTTGTCAAGAAGTTGTTTTTTGCGTTGAAGAAGTTCTTGGAGTCTCTTGACCTTGTCTCGCACTATGCCAGATTTGTTGGCATAGAAGCAGCATCGTTCCTGTAAAGCTAAACAGATCCCCCTTGTTCCGCCGTTAGAAGATCAAGCCCTCGTCTGTTTTGGAGTACTACTTCTGTTAAGGAATCGACCTGGTCTTGAAGGTCATTAATAGTATCTGATAGTGTGGTAACATCATCAATAAGTTGGAGAGAGAGCCGTTGATAAGTATTTACGGACACGCCTACCCCGGCAGCACCTGTGGCCATAGCGGAGGTTATACCTAGTCCTGCCATAAGGGGAATAAATGTGAGGGCCCGTTTTTGTCGTCCAGGGAAAAGATCAAGGGCTGGTATAGGAAGTGACTGATCTCCGGGTAGAATATCTATATCTGGTAAGAGAAAAGCCAGCGCACAGAGGCCAGTCCAATTGGTGGGGAGGGCCGTGAAGGCCAGGCCGTTGCCGCAGATGAAACCATGATTAGGAGCGGGGCAGGCAGGAGCAGTGGAATTAACAATAGTAACAGGATTTTTGATTGTCCTGTGTGAAGCTTTTTAGTGCAGCTCCAATGGCTAGACCAATGGCGTGAGACGCCCCGACACCAGAACAAAGTTTAATATAGTCTGAGAGGGAGCCATTGCGATGGGGGCGGATGGCATTTTGGCATGTGGCATTGGCATTTTCAAATGCAAGATGTTTAATAAAGGCACTATCTGACTCTTCTTTTCCAATTAAGCGCTCGGCAGCCTCAGTTAGGCGGCTGATGAAATCGCAATAGGATTCGTCAGGCCCTTGATGGATTTTGGCCAAGGAGGTGCTGGCGGGCCCTTTGGGTGGGAGTTTACGCCAGGCCTTGAGGCCGGCATTTTGGACTTGAGCTAACAAGCCTGGGGGGAAGGCGGCCTGAGTTTCATTGGTGTTATAGGGCGGTCGGCCAAGAAGGCGATCTCTAGTCCAGGAGCGGGAGGACTGGCTCTGAGTATTTCGTTCAGCCATTTTTCGTGCGTTTTCCGCATACTCTGTGCGCCATAAAACAAAATCACCGCCAGACAGGGTGGCGTAAGCTAAAGTGAACCAATCATTTGGCGTTAGCCAACGGTCGGTGAGGCTTTCCAGCAAGGCTACCGTGAAGGGAGCCACAGGGCCATAAGTGTGGACCGCAGCCTTTAAGTCTTTTAAATATTTAATGTTTAAAGGGCGGTAGCGCTGTCTGTCTCTTGGGGGTTCCGTTTCTTCCTCTGAGGGGGGGTTATCCTGTTCCTCAGCCTCATTATCGGACTCCTCCGCGGTATCCTCCTCTTGGAGGTCCTCAGGGGTCTGAGTATCGGGGCCTACCTCTGCAGCCTGTCTGCGAGTGACCGGAAAAGCGAGGACAGGTTTTTGTTTAGGAGCTCGTTTTAGGGGTAGACGGGGGGGAAAAGGGCAGCCCAGAGAGTGCAGCGAGTTCAGCCTCGAGGGCACGGAGTTCTTTGAGAAGACTAATGTGTTGGCGTTTTTCCTGGAGGGCCTCTCGAAGAGAGGCAATCTGTTGTGTTAGGGAAGCGGCTGTTTGAGTAGGGGGATTGGAGTGAGGAATAGTAGAAGTGGGACCGTGGACGATGGGAGCGAGGAATGGAGGGTGTTGAGGGATGATATAAGGAGGTGGCCGGAAGGGTGGAGGAGACGATATAGAGGGGTCCTCCTGATGGTAATGAGCGGCCGCATCCTCAAGGGTAGCCTGGTCCTCGGGAGGGAGGGTTGTGTCTGAATCTTGGGGAAGGTTTTTAAGGCAGGGATAAAGTCTTAATGAGGGATGACTAGGGGGTTTAGCTGAATTTTGGGTAGGGCCTTCCTCGAGACAGGGCTTGGGCTTAGGGTCAGTAATAGGAATATCTATAGACACGGAGTCATTTTCTGACGGGGGACGGGACGATTCCTTTAAGAGGCTCTCCCCCTTTTTTATAACTTCTCTAACATCCGGGTCATGGGAGTGAACCCTGAGGACGTCATTTATGAGATTCCAGTAAGTAAAAGTAGAAACGGGGACCTTTTCAGGCCCAAAGGCTTTATAAAAATCTTGGAACGCATCGCCGACGCGCTTCCAAATTCTAATATCAATCGTTCCTTCTTGGGGGAACCAGGGACAAATATCTGTCAGAAACTCGAAAAATTCACAGAGATCCTTTTTTCTAGCCTTAATTCCACGCACCTTGAGGGAACTCTTTAACCCAGCAATGAACAGTTCATGAGAACTTAATGTCTGACCCATGGTCCCCTTCTCGGCCCTTCAATCAACAAGCGAAACAATCAGATGCCCATCTGGCCGTGACCCTCGCGGGACTAAATCTGTCTTAGCTAAGGCGCTTCGGTATAAACCCCCGAACTGGTGGACCGGAGTCCAGTCGCCGTTATGCCGTATGACAGAACCGGAACCTCAGATTAGGGCCCAAGCAAGCTCCGTGACGAGAAGTCGTGGAACTATCACTCATTCACACATTCATTCGACCGAGGGGTAATATTACATCTAAAATCATCCCAAAACATCTATTTTCGTCTGTCTGCTTACCTCTATCAGATCAGGCTCACGGATCGGCTTTTATCCGCGGAGATCAGGAAACGAGTCAGGCTCGCGCGGTAAAATCGCGCGGAGACTCAGCGACGCGTCCGGCCGGACTTAAGGCAGACAGTTTTTCAAGGGGTCTGGGATCTTCGGGCCCCACGTTGGGCGCCAGAAATGCCCCGACCAGCGGGGCATTCAACAGGGACCGAAGGGAGACACCCTGAAAAGAGAAAATAGGAGGCGCGAAGAAATGGAGGCAAGACAAAGTTCTGATCAAGCCTCAAATTTTTTATTGCAGCTACAAGATTATATGGATTAGGGTAAACTGGGCGGGGAGTGAATGAGGAAGGAGAGAGCGGAATGAGGAAGGGGCTTTACTTATCAGAGACGTGACCTTCTAAGGGCAAACTGACTGTTCCAGGAATTAGGTCATGTGCTGCCGGATAGCATAGTTTCTTTGAGTCAGGCTCCTACACGCAACACTAACCCTAACCCTAACGCAAACCTAACCCTAACCCTAACCCTAACTCTAAACCTAACGTAAACCTAACCCTAAATCCTAACCCTAAAACTAACCCTAACCCTAACGCATACCTAACCCTAACCCTAACCCTAACGCAACCTAAACTTAACCCTATCCCTAACCCTAAACCTAACACAAGCCTATCCCTAAAACTAACCCTATCCATAAACCTAACCCTAACCCTAAACCTAACCTAACCCTAACCCTAACACTAACCCTAACCCTAACGCAAACCTAACCCTAACCCTAACCCTAACCTTAACGCAAACATAAACCTAAACTTAACGCTAACCCTAAAACCCTAACGCTAACCCTAACCCTAACCCTAAACCCTAGCGCTATCCCTAACCCGAACCCTAACCGTAACCCTAACCCGAACGCAAACGTAACCCTAACCCTAACCCTAAACCTAACCCTAACCTTAAAACTAACCTTAACCCTAACCCTGACGCAAACCTAACCGTAACCCTAACCCTAACACTAACCCTAGACCTAACCCTAACCATAACCCTAACCGTAATACTAACCCTAACGCAAACCTAACCCTAACATTAACCCTAACCCTAACCCAACCCTAACCCTAACCCTAACCTTAACCCTAACGCAAACCTAACCCTAACCATAACCCTAAAGCTAAACCTAAACTTAAAACTAACCTTAACCCTAACCCTAACGCAAACCTAACGCTAACTCTAACTCTCACTCTAACCCTAACCCTAAACCCTAACCCAAACCTAACCCTAACCCTAACCCTAAACCCTAACCCTAACCCTAAACCTAACGCAAACCTAACCCTAAATCCTAACCCTAACCCTAACCCTAACGCAAACCTAACCTTAACCCTAACCCTAACCCTAACGCAAACCTAACCCTAAACCTAACAGTAATACTAACCCTAACCCTAACGCATACCTAACCCTAATCCTAACCCTAACTCTAAATCTATTGCAAACCTAACCCTAAATCCTAACCCTAACAGTAACCCTAACCCTTACGCATACCTAACCCTAACCCTTACCCTAACGCAAACCTAAACTTAACCCTATCCCTAACCCTAACACTAACACAAGCCTATCCCTAAACCTAACCCTATCCATAAACCTATCCTTAACCCTAAACCTAACCTAACCCTAACCCTAACCCTAACCCTAACCCTAACGCAAACCTAACCGTAACCCTAACCCTAACCTTAACGCAAACCTAACCCTAAACTTAACGCTCACCCTAAAACCCTAACGCTAACCCTAACCCTAATCATGACCCTAAACCCTAGCGCTATCCCTAATCCTAACCCTAACCCTAACGCAAACCTAACCCTAACCCTAACCTTAAACCTAACCCTAACCTTAAAACTAACCTTAACCCTAACCCTGACGCAAACCTAACCGTAACCCTAACCCTAACACTAACCCTAGACCTAACCCTAACCTTAACCCTAACCGTGACCCTAACCCTAACATTAACCCTAACTCTAACCCTAACCCTACCCGTAAACCTAACCCTAAATCCAAACCCTAACACTAACCATAACTCTAACCCTAACCCTAATCCTAACCCTACCCTAACGCAAACCTAACCCTAAATCCTAACCCTAACCCTAACCCTAACGCAAATCTAACCCTAAACATAACCCTAACCTAACCCTAACCCTAACGCAAACGTAACCCTAACCCTAACCCTAACCCTAACACAAACCTAACCCAAAGCCTAACCCTAACCCTAACCCTAAACCTAACCCTAATGCATACCTAACCCTAACACTAACCCTAACCCAAACCCTAACGCAAACGTAACCCTAAACCTAAACCTAACCCTAACCGTAACCCTAACGCAAACCTAACCCTAACACTAAACCTAACCCTAAACCTAACCCTAACCCTAACCCTAACCCTAACCCTAACACTAACCCTAACCCTAACGCAAAACTAACCGTAACCATAACCCTAACCCTAACCTTAAACCTAACCTTAACACTGACCCTAACGAAAACCTAACCTAACCCTATCCCTAACCTTAACCCTGACGCAAACGTAACCCTAACCCTTACCCTAACACTAACCCTAACGCAAACCTAACCCTAAACCTAACCCTAACCCTAACCTTAACCCTAACGCAACCCTAACCCTAACCCTAACCCTAACCCTAACCCTAACCCTAACCCTAACGCAAACATAATCCTAACCCAAAACCTAACCCTAACCCTAACCCTAACCCAAAGCCGAACCCTAACGCAAACCAAACCCTAACCCTAACCTTAACCCTAACCCTAACGCAAACCTAACCCTAACCCTAACCCTAAACCTAACCCTAACCATAACTCTAAAGCAAACCTAACCGTAACCCTAACCCTAACACTAACCAAAAACCTAAACTTAACCTTAACCCTAACGAAAACCTAACCATAAACCTAACCCTAACCATAACCCTAGCTAACCTAAACCTAACGCTAACCCTAACCATAACCATAACGCATACCTAAACCTGAACCTAACCCTAACCTTAACCCTAACGCAAACCTTACCCTAACCCTAACCGTAACCCTAACCCTAACGCAAACCTAACCCTAACTCTAACCCTTAACCTAACCCTAACCTTAAAACTAACCTTAACCCTAACCCTAACTCTCACTCTAACACTAACACTAAACCCTAACCCTAACCCTAACCCTAACGCATACCTAACCATAACCCTAACCCTAACCCTAAACGTAAACATAAACTTAACCCTAACCCTAACGAAAACCTAACCCTAACCCTAACCCTAACCCTAACCCTAACGCAAACCAAACCTAACCCTAACCCTATCCCTAACGCAATCCTAACCCTAAACCTAACCATAACCCTAACCGTAACGCTAACGCAAACCTAACCCTAATCCTAACCCTAACTCTAAACCTAACGCAAACCTAACCCTAAATCCTAACCCTAACACTAACCCTAACCGTAACGCATACCTAACCCTAACACAACCCTAACGCAAACCTAAATTTAAACCTATCCCTAACCCTAACCCTAACACAAGCCTAACCCTAAACCTAACCCTATCCATAAACGTAATCCTAACGCTAAACCTAACCTAACCCTAACCCTAACCCTAACCCTAACCCTAACACAAACCTAATCCTAAACTTAACACTAACCCTAAAACCCTAACGCTAACCCTAACCCTAACCCTATCCCAAATACAAACCTAACCCTAAAACCCTAACGCTAACTCTAACCCTAACCCTATCCCTAATACAAACCTAACCCTAACCCTAACACTAACCTTAACCCTAACGCAAATCTTACCCAAACCCTAACACTAACCCTATAACCGAACGCACACCTAACCCTAACCCTAACCCTAACGCAAACCTAACCTGAACCCTTACCCTAATCCTAACCCTAACCCTAACACAAGCCTATCCCTAAACCTAACCCTATCCATAAACCTAACCGTATCCCCAACCCTAACTTAACCCTAGACCTAACCCTAACCCTAACCCTAACCCTAAGCCTAACCCTAACGCAAACCTAACCCTAACCCTAAACCTAACCCTAAACCTAACCCTAACCCTAACCCTAACCCTAACCCTAACGCAAAACTAACCGTAACCATAACCCTAACCCTAACCTTAAACCTAACCTTAACACTGACCCTAACGAAAACCTAACCTAACCCTATCCCTAACCTTAACCCTGACGCAAACGTAACCCTAAACCTTACCCTAACACTAACCCTAACGCAAACCTAACCCTAAACCTAACCCTAACCCTAACCTTAACCCTAACGCAAACCTAACCCTAACCCTAAACCTAACCCTAACCCTAACCCTAACCCTAACCCTAACGCAAACATAATCCTAACCCAAAACCTAACCCTAACCCTAACCCTAACCCAAAGCCGAACCCTAACGCAAACCAAACCCTAACCCTAACCTTAACCCTAACCCTAACGCAAACCTAACCGTAACCCTAACCCTAACACTAACCCTAAACCTAAACTTAACCTTAACCCTAACGAAAACCTAAGCATAAACCTAACCCTAACCATAACCCTAATGCTAACCTAAACCTAACGCTAACCCTAACCATAACCATAACGCATACCTAAACCTGAACCTAACCCTAACCTTAACCCTAACGCAAACCTTACCCTAACCCTAACCCTAACCCTAACCCTAACCTAACCTAAACTTAATCCAAACCCTAACCCAAACCCTAACCCTAACCCTAACCCACACCCTAACTTTAACGCATACCTAACCCTACCCCTAACCCTAAATCTAACCCTAACGCGACTCTAACCCTAACCCTAACCCTAAACGTAACCCTAAACCTAACGTAAACCTAACCCAAACCCTAACACTAACACTAACCCTAACCCTAACCCTAACTCTAACCCTAACCCTAACCCTAACCCTAACGCAAACCTAACCCTAACCCTAACCCTAAACTTAACCCTAACCCTAACGCAAACCTAACCCTAACCCTAACTCTCACTCTAACACTAACACTAAACCCTAACCCTAACGCATACCTAACCATAACCCTAACCCTAACCCTAAACTTAAACATAAACTTAACCCTAACCCTAACGAAAACCTAACCCTAACCCTAACCCTAACCCTAACCCTAACGCAAACCAAACCTAACCCTAACCTTAAGCCTAACGCAATCCTAACCCTAAACCTAACCATAACCCTAACCGTAACCCTAACGCAAACCTAACCCTAATCCTAACCCTAACTCTAAACCTAATGCAAACCTAACCCTAAATCCTACCCCTAACACTCACCCTAACCCTAACGCATACCTAACCCTAACCCAACCCTAACGCAAACCTAAATTTAAACCTATCCCTAACCCTAACCCTAACACAAGCCTAACCCTAAACCTAACCCTATCCATAAACGTAACCCTAACCCTAAACCTAACCTAACCCTAACCCTAACCCTAACCCTAACGCAAACCTAATCCTAAACTTAACGCTAACCCTAAAACCCTAACGCTAACCCTAACCCTAACCCTAACCCAAATACAAACCTAACCCTAAAACCCTAACGCTAACTCTAACCCTAACACTAACCCTAATACAAACCTAACCCTAACCCTAACCCTAACCTTAACCCTAACGCAAATCTTACCCTAACCCTAACACTAACCCTATACCCGAACGCACACCTAACCCTAACCCTAACCCTAACGCAAACCTAACCTGAACCCTTACCCTAATCCTAACCCTAACCCTAACACAAGCCTATCCCTAAACCTAACCCTATCCATAAACCTAACCGTAACCCCAACCCTAATTTAACCCTAGACCTAACCCTAACCCTAACCCTAACCCTAAGCCTAACCCTAACGCAAACCTAACCCTAACCCTATCCCTAAAGCTAAACCTAAACTTAAAACTAACCTTAACCCTAACACTAACGCAAACCTAACCCTAAACCTAACTCTCACTCTAACCCTAACCATAAACCCTCACCCTAACCCTAACCCTAAACCTAACGCAAACCTAACCCTAACCCTAACCTTAAACATAAACTTAACGCTAACCCTAAAGAAAACCTAACCCTAACCCTAACCGTAACCCTAACCCTAACCCTAACGCAAACCTAACCCTAAACCTAACAGTAATACTAACCCTAACCCTAACGCATACCTAACCCTAATCCTAACCCTAACTCTAAATCTATTGCAAACCTAACCCTAAATCCTAACCCTAACACTAACCCTAACCCTTACACTAACGCAAACCTAAACTTAACCCTATCCCTAACCCTAACACTAACACAAGCCTATCCCTAAACCTAACCCTATCCACAATCCTATCCTTAACCCTAAACCTAACCTAACCCTAACCCTAACCCTAACCCTAACCCTAACGCAAACCGAACCGTAACCCTAACCCTAACCTTATCGCAAACCTAACCCTAAACTTAACGCTCACCCTAAAACCCTAACGCTAACCCTAACCCTAACCATGACCCTACACCCTAGCGCTATCCCTAACCCTAACCCTAACCCTAACGCAAACATAACCCTAACCCTAACCTTAAACCTAACCCTAATCTTAAAACTAACCTTAACCCTAACCCTGACGCAAACCTAACCGTAACCCTAACCCTAACACTAACCCTAGACCTAACCCTAACCTTAACCCTAACCGTGACCCTAACCCTAACGCAAACCTAACCCTAACATTAACCCTAACCCTAACCCTAACCCTACCCGTAAACCTAACCCTAAATCCAAACCCTAACCCTAACCATAACTCTAACCCTAACCCTAATCCTAACCCTACCCTAACGCAAACCTAACCCTAAATCCTAACCCTAACCCTAACCCTAACGCAAACCTAACCCTAAACATAACCCTAACCTAACCCCTAACCCTAACGCAAACGTAACCCTAACCCTAACCCTAACCCTAACCCTAACACAAACCTAACCCTAACCCTAACCCTAACCCTAACCCTAAACCTAACCCTAATGCAAACCTAACCCTAACACTAACCCTAACCCAAACCCTAACGCAAACGTAACCCTAAACCTAAACCTAACCCTAACGGTAACCCTAACGCAAACCTAACCCTAACCCTAAACCTAACCCTAAACCTAACCCTAACCCTAACCCTAACCCTAACCCTAACCCTAACCCTAACACTAACCCTAACCCTAATCCCTAACCCTAACCCTAACCCTAACGCAAAACTAACCGTAACCATAACCCTAACCCTAACCTTAAACCTAACCTTAACACTGACCCTAACGAAAACCTAACCTAACCCTATCCCTAACCTTAACCCTGACACAAACGTAACCCTAACCCTTACCCTAACACTAACCATAACGCAAACCTAACCCTAAACCTAACCCTAACCCTAACCTTAACCCTAACGCAAACCTAACCCTAACCCTAACCGTAACCCTAACCCTAACCCTAACCCTAACCCTAACCCTAACGCAAACATAACCCTAACCCAAAACCTAACCCTAACCCTAACCCTAACCCAAAGCCGAACCCTAACGCAAACCAAACCCTAACCCTAACCTTAACCCTAACGCTAACGCAAACCTAACCCTAACCCTAACCCTAAACCTAACCCTAACCATAACCCTAACGCAAACCTAACCGTAACCCTAACCCTAACACTAACCATAAACCTAAACTTAACCTTAACCCTAACGAAAACCTAACCATAAACCTAACCCTAACCATAACCCTAATGCTAACCTAAACCTAACGCTAACCCTAACCATAACCATAACGCATACCTAAACCTGAACGTAACCCTAACCTTAACCCTAACGCAAACCTTACCCTAACCCTAACCCTAATCCTAACCCTAACCTAACCTAAACTTAATCCAAACCCTAACCCAAACCCTAACCCTAACCCTAACCCAAACCCTAACCTTAACGCATACCTAACCCTACCCCTAACCCTAAATCTAACCCTAACGCGACTCTAACCCTAACCCTAACCCTAAACCTAACCCTAAACCTAACGTAAACTTAACCCAAACCCTAACACTAACACTAACCCTAACCCTAACCATAACTCTAACCCTAAACCTAACCCTAACCCTAACGCAAACCTAACCCTAACCCTAACCCTAAACTTAACCCTAACCCTAACGCAAACCTAACCCTAACCCTAACTCTCACTCTAACACTAACACTAAACCCTAACCCTAACCCTAACCCTAACGCATACCTAACCATAACCCTAACCCTAACCCTAAACTTAAACATAAACTTAACCCTAACCCTTACGAAAACCTAACCCTAACCCTAACCCTAACCCTAACCCTAACGCAAACCAAACCTAACCCTAACCATAACCCTAACGCAATCCTAACCCTAAACCTAACCATAACCCTAACCGTAACCCTAACGCAAACCTAACCCTAATCCTAACCCTAACTCTAAACCTAACGCAAAACTAACCCTAAATCCTACCCCTAACACTAACCCTAACCCTAACGCATACCTAACCCTAACCCAACCCTAAAGCAAACCTAAATTTAAACCTATCCCTAACCCTAACCCTAACACAAGCCTAACCCTAAACCTAACCCTATCCATAAACGTAATCCTAACGCTAAACCTAACCTAACCCTAACCCTAACCCTAACCCTAACCCTAACGCAAACCTAACCTGAACCCTTACCCTAATCCTAACCCCAACCCTAACACAAGCCTATCCCTAAACCTAACCCTATCCATAAACGTAACTGTAACCCCAACCCTAACTTAACCCTAGACCTAACCCTAACCCTAACCCTAACCCTAAGCCTAACCCTAACGCAAACCTAACCCTAACCCTAAACCTAACCCTAAACCTAAACCTAACCCTAAACCTAACCCTAACCCCAACCCTAACCCTAACACTAACCCTAACACTAATCCCTAACCCTAACCCTAACCCTAACGCAAAACTAACCGTAACCATAACCCTAACCCTAACCTTAAACCTAACCTTAACACTGACCCTAACGAAAACCTAACCTAACCCTATCCCTAACCTTAACCCTGACGCAAACGTAACCCTAACCCTTACCCTAACACTAACCCTAACGCAAACCTAACCCTAAACCTAACCCTAACCCTAACCTTAACCCTAACGCAAACCTAACCCTAACCCTAACCCTAACCCTAACCCTAACCCTAACCCTAACGCAAACATAACCCTAACCCAAAACCTAACCCTAACCCTAACCCTAACCCTAACCCAAAGCCGAACCCTAACGCAAACCAAACCCTAACCCTAACCTTAACCCTAACCCTAACGAAACGTAACCCTAACCCTAACCCTAAACCTAACCCTAACCATAACCCTAACGCAAACCTAACCGTAACCCTAACCCTAACACTAACCTTAAACCTAAACTTAACCTTAACCCTAACGAAAACCTAAGCATAAACCTAACCCTAAGCATAAACCTAATGCTAACCTAAACCTAACGCTAACCCTAAGCATAACCCTAACGCATACCTAAACCTGAACCTAACCCTAACCTTAACCCTAACGCAAACCTTACCCTAACCCTAACCCTAACCCTAACCCTAACCTAACCTAAACTTAATCCAAACCCTAACCCAAACCCTAACCCTAACCCTAACCCAAACCCTAACCTTAACGCATACCTAACCCTACCCCTAACCCTAAATCTAACCCTAACGCGACTCTAACCCTTACCCTAACCCTAAACCTAACCCTAAACCTAACGTAAACCTAACCCAAACCCTAACACGAACACTAACCCTAACCCTAAACCTAACTCTAACCCTAACCCTAACCCTAACCCTAACGCAAACCTAACCCTAACCCTAACCCTAAACTTAACCCTAACCCTAACGCAAACCTAACCCTAACCCTAACTCTCACTCTAACACTAACACTAAACCCTAACCCTAACCCTAACCCTAACGCATAACTAACCATACCCCTAACCCTAACCCTAAACTTAAACATAAACTTAACCCTAACCCTAACGAAAACCTAACCCTAACCCTAACCCTAACCCTAACCCTAACGCAAACCAAACCTAACCCTAACCCTAACCCTAACGCAATCCTAACCCTAAACCTAACCATAACCCTAACCGTAACCCTAACGCAAACCTAACCCTAATCCTAACCCTAACTCTAAACCTAACGCAAACCTAACCCTAAATCCTACCCCTAACACTAACCCTAACCATAACGCATACCTAACCCTAACCCAACCCTAACGCAAACCTAAATTTAAACCTATCCCTAACCCTAACCCTAACACAAGCCTAACCCTAAACCTAACCCTATCCATAAACGTAACCCAAACCCTAAACCTAACCTAACCCTAACCCTAACCCTAACCCTAACGCAAACCTAATCCTAAACTTAACGCTAACCCTAAAACCCTAACGCTAACCCTAACCCTAACCCTAACCCAAATACAAACCTAACCCTAAAACCCTAACGCTAACTCTAACCCTAACCCTAACCCTAATACAAACCTAACCCTAACCCTAACCCTAACCTTGACCCTAACGCAAATCTTACCCTAATCCTAACACTAACCCTATACGCGAACGCACACCTAACCCTAACCCTAACCCTAACGCAAACATAACCTGAACCCTTACCCTAATCCTAACCCTAACCCTAACACAAGCCTATCCCTAAACCTAACCCTATCCATAAACCTAACCGTATCCCCAACCCTAACTTAACCCTAGACCTAACCCTAACCCTAACCCTAACCCTAAGCCTAACCCTAACGCAAACCTAACACTAACCCTATCCCTAAAGCTAAACCTACACTTAAAACTAACCTTAACCCTAACACTAACGCAAACTTAACCCTAAACCTAACTCTCACTCTAACCCTAACCCTAAACCCTAACCCTAACCCTAACCCTAAACCTAACGCAAACCTAACCCTAACCCTAACCTTAAACATAAACTTAACCCTAACCCTAAAGAAAACCTAACCCTAACCCTAACCCTAACCCTAACCCTAACCCTAACGCAAACATAACCCTAATCCTAACCCTAACCCTAACCTTAACGCAAACCTAACCCTAAACCTAACCGTAACACTAACCCTAACCCTAACGCAAACCTAACCCTATCCCTAACCCTAACTCTAAACCTAACTCAAACCTAACACTAAATCCTAACCCTAACACTAACCCTAACCCTAACGCATACCTAACCGTAACCCTAACCCTAACGCATACCTAACCTTAAACCTAATCCTAACCCAAACCCTAACACAAGCCTATCCCTAAACCTAACCCTATCCATAAACCTAACCCTAACCCTAACCCTAACCTAACCCTAACCCTAACCCTAACCCTAACCCTAACCCTAACCCTAACCCTAACCCTAACCCTAACCCTAACGCAAACCTAACCCTAACCCTAACCCTAACCTTAACGCAAACCTAACCCTAAACTTAACGCTAACCATAAAACCCTAACGCTAACCCTAACCCTAACCCTAACCCTAACCCTAACCCTAACCTTAAAACTAACCTTAACCCTAACCCTAACGCAAACCTAACCCTAACCCTAACCCTAACACTAACCCTAGACCTAACCCTAACCATAACTCTGAACGTAACCTTAACCCTAACGCAAACCTAACCCTAACATTAACCCTAACCCTAACCCAACCCTAACCCTAACCCTAACGCTAACCCTAACGCAAACCTAACCCTAACCATAACCCTAAAGCTAACTCTAAACTTAAAACTAACCTTAACCCTAACCCTAACGCAAACCTAACCCTAACCCTAACACTAACCCTAACACTAAACCTAACGCCAACCTAACCCTAACCCTAACCCTAATCCTATCCCTAACCCTGAACATTACCCTAACCCTAACCCTAACCCTAAACCCTAGACCTATCCCTAACCCTAACCCTAACCCTAACCCTAATGGAAAAATAACCCTAACCCTAACCTTAAAACTAACGCAAACCTAACCCTAACCCTAACCCTAACCCTAACACTAACCATAACGTAAACGTAACCGTAACCCTAACCCTAACCCTAACCCTAACCGTAAGACAAACCTAACCCTAACCCTAACCCAAACCCTAACCTTATCCCTAACGCTAACCCTAACCCTAATGCAAACCTAACCCTAACCCTAACCCTAACCCTAACCCTAATGCAAACCTAACCCTAACCCTAAACCTAACGCAAACCTAAACCTAAATCCTAACCCTAACCCTAACCCTAACCCTAACGCAAACCTAACACTAACCCTAAACCTCACGCAAACCTAACCCTAAATCCTAACCCTAACCCTAACCCTAACCCTAACGCAAACCTAACCCTAAACCTAAAACTAACCCTAACCCTAACACTAACGCAAACCAAACCCAAACCCTAACCCTAACCCTAACACAAACCTAACCCTAACCCTAACACTAACCCTAATGCAAACCTATCCTTAACACTAACCCTAACCCTACTTTAACCCTAACGCATCTCTTACTTAACCCTAACACTAACCCTAATCCTAACGCATACCTAACCC
The DNA here is from genome assembly GCF_057876585.1 of Rhinolophus sinicus. Classification (NCBI taxonomy): domain Eukaryota; kingdom Metazoa; phylum Chordata; class Mammalia; order Chiroptera; family Rhinolophidae; genus Rhinolophus; species Rhinolophus sinicus. The sequence continues at coordinate 69,366,728 of NC_142515.1, forward strand.
TAAACCTAACCCTAACCCTAACGCAATCCAAACCTGAACACTAACCCTAACCCTAACCATCACCCTAACACAATATTATCCCTACACCTAACCCTTTCCATAAACCTAACCCTAACCCTAACCCTAACTTAAACCTAATCCTAAGCCTAACCCTAACCCTACCCCTAACCCTAACCCTAACGCAACCTAACGCTAACCCTAACCCTAACCTTAACGCAAATCTAACCCTAAATTAACGCTAACCATAAAACCCTAACGCTAAACCTAACCCTAACCCTAACCGTAACCCTAACCCTAACGCAAACCTAACCCTAACTCTAACCCTTAACCTAACCCTAACCTTAAAACTAACCTTAACCCTAACCCTAACGCAAACCTAACCCTAACCCTAACCCTAAACCTAACCCTAACCCTAACGCAAACCTAACCCTAACCCTAACTCTCACTCTAACACTAACACTAAACCCTAACCCTAACCCTAACCCTAACCCTAACCCTAACGCATACCTAACCATAACCCTAACCCTAACCCTAAACTTAAACATAAACTTAACCCTAACCCTAACGAAAACCTAACCCTAACCCTAACCCTAACCCTAACGCTAACCCTAACGCAAACCAAACCTAACCCTAACCCTAACCCTAACGCAATCCTAACACTAAACTTAACCATAACCCTAACCGTAACCCTAACGCAAACCTAACCCTAATCCTAACCCTAACTCTAAACCTAACGCAAACCTAACCCTAAATCCTACCCCTAACACTAACCCTAACCCTAACGCATACCTAACCCTAACCCAACCCTAACGCAAACCTAAATTTAAACCTATCCCTAACCCTAACCCTAACACAAGCCTAACCCTAAACCTAACCCGATCCATAAACGTAACCCTAACCCTAAACCTAACCTAACCCTAACCCTAACCCTAACCCTAACCCTAACCCTAACGCAAACCTAATCCTAAACTTAACGCTAACCCTAAAACCCTAACGCTAACCCTAACACTAACCCTAACCCAAATACAAACCTAACCCTAAAACCCTAACGCTAACCCTAACCCTAACCCTAACCCTAATACAAACCTAACCCTAACCCTAACCCTAACCTTAACCCTAACGCAAATCTTACCCTAACCCTAACACTAACCCTAACTCGAACGCACACCTAACCCTAACCCTAACCCTAACGCAAACCTAACCTGAACCCTTACCCTAACCCTAACCCTAACCCTTAGACAAGCCTATCCCTAAACCTAACCCTATCCATAAACCTAACCGTAACCCCAACCCTAACTTAACCCTAACCCTAACCCTAACCCTAACCCTAACCCTAAGCCTAACCCTAACGCAAACCTAACCCTAACCCTATCCCTGAAGCTAAACCTAAACTTAAAACGAACCTTAACCCTAACACTAAGGCAAACCTAACCCTAAACCTAACTCTCACTATAACCCTAACCTTAAACCCTAACCCTAACTCTAACCCTAACCCTAACCCTAACGCAAACCAAACCCTAACCCTAACCTTGAACATAAACTTAACCCTAACCCTAAAGAAAACCTAACCCTAACCCTAACCCTAACCCTAACCCTAACCCTAACGCAAACCTAACACTAATCCTAACCCTAACCCTAACCTTAACGCAAACCTAACCCTAAACCTAACCGTAACAGTAACCCTAACCCTAACGAAAACCTAACCCTATCCCTAACCCTAACTCTAAACCTAACTCAAACCTAACCCTAAATCCTAACCCTAACACTAACCCTAACCCTAACGCATACCTAACCCTTACCCTAACCCTAACGCATACCTAACCTTAAACCTAACCCTAACCCAAACCCTAACACAAGCCTATCCCTAAACCTAACCCTATCCATAAACCTAACCCTAACCCTAACCCTAACCTAACCCTAACCCTATCCCTAACCCTAACCCTAACCCTAACCCTAACGCAAACCTAACCCTAACCCTAACCCTAACCCTAACCCTAACCTTAAAACTAACCTTAACCCTAACCCTAACGCAAACCTAACCCTAACCCTAACCCTAACACTAACCCTAGACCTAACCCTAACCATAACTCTGAACGTAACCTTAACCCTAACGCAAACCTAACCCTAACATTAACCCTAACCCTAACCCAACCCTAACCCTAACCCTAACACTAACCCTAACGCAATCCTAACCCTAACCATAACCCTAAAGCTAACTCTAAACTTAAAACTAACCTTAACCCTAACCCTAACGCAAACCTAACCCTAACCCTAACACTAACCCTAACACTAAACCTAACGCCAACCTAACCCTAACCCTAACCCTAATCCTATCCCTAACCCTAAACATAACCCTAACCCTAACCCTAACCCTAAACCCTAGCCCTATCCCTAACCCTAACCCTAACCATTACCCTAATGGAAAAATAACCCTAACCCTAACCTTAAAACTAACGCAAACCTAACCCTAACCCTAACCCTAACCCTAACCGTAAGACAAACCTAACCCTAACCCTAACCCAAACCCTAACCTTATCCCTAACGCTAACCCTAACCCTAATGCAAACCTAACCCTAACCCTAACCCTAACCCTAACGCAAACCTAACCCTAACCTTAAACCTAACGCAAACCTAAACCTAAATCCTAACCCTAACCCTAACCCTAACCCTAACGCAAACCTAACACTAACCCTAAACCTCACGCAAACCTAACCCTAAATCCTAACCCTAACCCTAACCCTAACCCTAACGCAAACCTAACCCTAAACCTAACACTAACCCTAACCCTAACACTAACGCAAACCAAACCCAAACCCTAACCCTAACCCTAACACAAACCTAACCCTAACCCTAACACTAACCCTAATGCAAACCTATCCTTAACACTAACCCTAACCCTACTCTAACCCTAACGCATCTCTTACCTAACCCTAACACTAACCCTAATCCTAACGCATACCTAACCCTAAACCTAACCCTAACCCTAACGCAATCCAAACCTGAACACTAACCCTAACCCTAACCATAACCCTAACACAATCCTATCCCTACACCTAACCCTATCCATAAACCTAACCCTAACCCTAACACTAACTTAAACCTAACCCTAAGCCTAACCATAACCCTACCCCTAACCCTAACCCTAACGCAACCTAACGCTAACCCTAACCCTAACCTTAACGCAAATCTAACCCTAAATTAACGCTAACCATAAAACCCTAACGCTAAACCTAACCCTAACCCTAACCGTAACCCTAACCCTAACGCAAACCTAACCCTAACTCTAACCCATAACCTAACCCTAACCTTAAAACTAACCTTAACCCTAACCCTAACGCAAACCTAACCCTAACCCTAACCCTAAACCTAACCCTAACCCTAACGCAAACCTAACCCTAACCCTAACTCTCACTCTAACACTAACACTAAACCCTAACCCTAACCCTAACCCTAACCCTAACCCTAACGCATACCTAACCATAACCCTAACCCTAACCCTAAACTTAAACATAAACTTAACCCTAACCCTAACGAAAACCTAAACCTAACCCTAACCCTAACCCTAACGCTAACCCTAACGCAAACCAAACCTAACCCTAACCCTAACCCTAACGCAACCCTAACCCTAAACCTAACCATAACCCTAACCGTAACCCTAACGCAAACCTAACCCTAATCCTATCCCTAACTCTAAACCTAACGCAAACCTAACCCTAAATCCTACCCCTAACACTAACCCTAACCCTAACGCATACCTAACCCTAACCCAACCCTAACGCAAACCTAAATTTAAACCTATCCCTAACTCTAACCCTAACACAAGCCTAACCCTAAACCTAACCCTATCCATAAACGTAACCCTAACCCTAAACCTAACCTAAACCTAACCCTAACCCTAACCCTAACCCTAACCCTAACGCAAACCTAATCCTAAACTTAACGCTAACCCTAAAACCCTAACGCTAACCCTAACACTAACCCTAACCCAAATACAAACCTAACCCTAAAACCCTAACGCTAACCCTAACCCTAACCCTAATCCTAATACAAACCTAACCCTAACCCTAACCCTAACCTTAACCCTAACGCAAATCTTACCCTAACACTAACACTAACCCTAACCCGAACGCACACCTAATCCTAACCCTAACCCTAACGCAAACCTAACCTGAACCCTTACCCTAACCCTAACCCTAACCCTAACACAAGCCTATCCCTAAACCTAACCCTATCCATAAACCTAACCGTAACCCCAACCCTAACTTAACCCTAACCCTAACCCTAACCCTAACCCTAACCCTAAGCCTAACCCTAACGCAAACCTAACCCTAACCCTATCCCTAAAGCTAAACCTAAACTTAAAACTAACCTTAACCCTAACACTAACGCAAACCTAACCCTAAACCTAACTCTCACTGTAACCCTAACCCTAAACCCTAACCCTAACCCTAACCCTAACCCTAACCCTAACGCAAACCAAACCCTAACCCTAACCTTAAACATAAACTTAACCCTAACCCTAAAGAAAACCTAACCCTAACCCTAACCCTAACCCTAACCATAACCCTAACGCAAACCTAACACTAATCCTAACCCTAACCCTAACCTTAACGCAAACCTAACCCTAAACCTAACCGTAACACTAACCCTAACCCTAACGCAAACCTAACCCTATCCCTAACCCTAACTCTAAACCTAACTCAAACCTAACCCTAAATCCTAACCCTAACACTAACCCTAACGCTAACGCATACCTAACCCTTACCCTAACCCTAACGCATACCTAACCTTAAACCTAACCCTAACACAAACCCTAACACAAGCCTATCCCTAAACCTAACCCTATCCATAAACCTAACCCTAACCCTAACCCTAACCTAACCCTAACCCTAACCCTAACCCTAACCCTAACCCTAACGCAAACCTAACCCTAACCCTAACCCTAACCTTAAAACTAACCTTAACCCTAACCCTAACGCAAACCTAACCCTACCCCTAACCCTAACACTAACCCTAGACCTAACCCTAACCATAACTCTAAACGTAACCCTAACCCTAACGCAAACCTAAGCCTAACCCTAACCCTAATCCTAACCCTAACCTTAAAACTAACCTTAACCCTAACCCTAACGCAAACCTAACCGTAACCGTAACCCTAACGCTAACCCTAGACCTAACCCTAACCATAACTCTGAACGTAACCTTAACCCTAACGCAAACCTAACCCTAACATTAACCCTAACCCTAACCCAACCCTAACCCTAACCCTAACACTAACCCTAACGCAATCCTAACCCTAACCATAACCCTAAAGCTAACTCTAAACTTAAAACTAACCTTAACCCTAACCCTAACGCAAACCTAACCCTAACCCTAACACTAAACCTAACACTAAACCTAACGCCAACCTAACCCTAACCCTAACCCTAATCCTATCCCTAACCCTAAACATAACCCTAACCCTAACCCTAACCCTAAACCCTAGCCCTATCCCTAACCCTAACCCTAACCATTACCCTAATGGAAAAATAACCCTAACCCTAACCTTAAAACTAACGCAAACCTAACCCTAACCCTAACCCTAACCCTAACACTAACCCTAACGTAAACGTAACCGTAACCCTAACCCTAACCCTAACCCTAACCGTAAGACAAACCTAACCCTAACCCTAACCCAAACCCTAACCTTATCCCTAACGCTAACCCTAACCCTAATGCAAACCTAACCCTAACCCTAACCCTAACCCTAACCCTAACGCAAACCTAACCCTAACCCTAAACCTAACGCAAACCTAAACCTAAATCCTAACCCTAACCCTAACCCTAACCCTAACGCAAACCTAACACTAACCCTAAACCTCACGAAAACCTAACCCTAAATCCTAACACTAACCCTAACCCTAACCCTAACGCAAACCTAACCCTAAACCTAACCCTAACCCTAACCCTAACACTAACGCAAACCAAACCCAAACCCTAACCCTAACCCTAACACAAACCTAACCCTAACCCTAACACTAACCCTAATGCAAACCTATCCTTAACACTAACCCTAACCCTACTTTAACCCTAACGCATCTCTTACCTAACCCTAACACTAACCCGAACCCTAACGCATACCTAACCCTAACCCTAACCCTAACCCTAACGCAATCCAAACCTGAACACTAACCCTAACCCTAACCATAACCCTAACGCAATCCTATCCCTACACCTAACCCTATCCATAAACCTAACCCTAACCCTAACCCTAACTTAAACCTAACCCTAAGCCTAACCCTAACCCTACCCCTAACCCTAACCCTAATGCAACCTAACGCTAACCCTAACCTAACCTTAACGCAAATCTAACCCTAAACTTCACGCTAACCATAAAACCCTAACGCTAAACCTAACCCTAACCCTAACCGTAACCCTAACCCTAACGCAAACCTAACCCTAACTCTAACCCTTAACCTAACCCTAACCTTAAAACTAACCATAACCCTAACCCTAACGCAAACCTAACCCTAACCCTAACGCTAACACTAACCCTAGACCTAACCCTAACCATAACCCTAACCGTAACCCTAACCCTAACGCAAACTTAACTCTAACATTTACCCTAACCCTAACTCAACCCTAACCCTAACCCTAACCCTATCGCAAACCTAACCCTAACCCTAACCCTAACCCTAACCCTAACCCTAACGCAAACCTAACCCTAAACCTAACCGCAACACTAACCCTAACCCTAACGCAAACCTAACCCTAACCCTAACCCTAACTCTAAACCTAACGCAAACCTAACCCTAAATCCTAACCCTAAAACTAACCCTAACCCTAACGCATACCTAACCCTAACCCTAACCCTAACGCAACCTAAACTTCACCCTATCCCTAACCCTAGCCCTAACACAAGCCTATCCCTAAAACTAACCATATCCATAAACCTAACCCTACCCCTAACCCTAACCTTAACGCAACCTAAACCTAAACTTAACGCTAACCCAAAAACCCTAACGCTAACCCTAACCCTAACCCAAACCCTAGCGCTATCCCTAACCCTAACACTAACCGTAATCCTAACCCGAACGCAAACCAAACCCTAACCCTATCCCTAAAGCTAAACCTAAACTTAAAACTAACCTTAACCCTAACACTAACGCAAACCTAACCCTAAACCTAACTCTCACTATAACCCTAACCCTAAACCCTAACCCTAACCCTAACCCTAACCCTAACCCTAACGCAAACCAAACCCTAACCCTAACCTTAAACATAAACTTAACCCTAACCCTAAAGAAAACCTAACCCTAACCCTAACCCTAACCCTAACCCTAATCCTAACGCAAACCTAACACTAATCCTAACCCTAACCCTAACCTTAACGCAAACCTAACCCTAAACCTAACCGTAACACTAACCCTAACCCTAACGCAAACCTAACCCTATCCCTAACCCTAACTCTAAACCTAACTCAAACCTAACCCTAAATCCTAACCCTAACACTAACCCTAACCCTAACGCATACCTAACCCTTACCCTAACCCTAACGCATACCTAACCTCAAACCTAACCCTAACCCAAACCCTAACACAAGCCTATCCCTAAACCTAACCCTATCCATAAACCTAACCCTAACCCTAACCCTAACCTAACCCTTACCCTAACCCTAACCCTAACCCTAACCCTAACCCTAACCCTAACGCAAACCTAACCCTAACCCTAACCCTAACCTTAACGCAAACCTAACCCTAAACTTAACGCTAACCATAAAACCCTAACGCTAACCCTAACCCTAACCCTAACCCTAACCCTAACCCTAACCTTAAAACTAACCTTAACCCTAACCCTAACGCAAACCTAACCCTAACCCTAACCCTAACACTAACCCTAGACCTAACCCTAACCATAACTCTAAACGTAACCCTAACCCTAACGCAAACCTAAGCCTAACCCTAACCCTAATGCTAACCCTAACCTTAAAACTAACCTTAACCCTAACCCTAACGCAAACCTAACCGTAACCCTAACTCTAACGCTAACCCTAGACCTAACCCTAACCATAACTCTGAACGTAACCTTAACCCTAACGCAAACCTAACCCTAACATTAACCCTAACCCTAACCCAACCCTAACCCTAACCCTAACACTAACCCTAACGCAATCCTAACCCTAACCATAACCCTAAAGCTAACTCTAAACTTAAAACTAACCTTAACCCTAACCCTAACGCCAACCTAACCCTAACCCTAACCCTAATCCTATCCCTAACCCTAAACATAACCCTAACCCTAACCCTAACCCTAAACCCTAGCCCTATCCCTAACCCTAACCCTAACCATTACCATAATGGAAAAATAACCCTAACCCTAACCTTAAAACTAACGCAAACCTAACCCTAACCCTAAACCTAACCCTAACATTAACCCTAACGTAAACGTAACCGTAACCCTAACCCTAACCCTAACCCTAACCGTAAGACAAACCTAACCCTAACCCTAACCCAAACCCTAACCTTATCCCTAACGCTAACCCTAACCCTAATGCAAACCTAACCCTAACCCTAACCCTAACCCTAACGCAAACCTAACCCTAACCCTAAACCTAACGCAAACCTAAACCTAAATCCTAACCCTAACCCTAACCCTAACCCTAACGCAAACCTAACACTAACCCTAAACCTCACGCAAACCTAACCCTAAATCCTAACCCTAACCCTAACCCTAACCCTAATGCAAACCTAACCCTAAACCTAACACTAACCCTAACCCTAACACTAACGCAAACCAAACTCAAACCCTAACCCTAACCCTAACACAAACCTAACCCTAACCCTAACACTAACCCTAATGCAAACCTATCCTTAACACTAACCCTAACCCTACTTTAACCCTAACGCATCTCTTACCTAACCCTAACACTAACCCTAATCCTAACGCATACCTATCCCTAAACCTAACCCTAACCCTAACGCAATCCAAACCTGAACACTAACCCTAACCCTAACCATAACCCTAACACAATCCTATCCCTACACCTAACCCTATCCATAAACCTAACCCTAACCCTAACACTAACTTAAACCTAACCCTAAGCCTAACCATAACCCTACCCCTAACCCTAACCCTAACGCAACCTAACGCTAACCCTAACCCTAACCTTAACGCAAATCTAACCCTAAATTAACGCTAACCATAAAACCCTAACGCTAAACCTAACCCTAACCCTAACCGTAACCCTAACCCTAACGCAAACCTAACCCTAACTCTAACCCTTAACCTAACCCTAACCTTAAAACTAACCTTAACCCTAACCCTAACGCAAACCTAACCCTAACCCTAACCCTAAACCTAACCCTAACCCTAACGCAAACCTAACCCTAACCCTAACTCTCACTCTAACACTAACACTAAACCCTAACCCTAACCCTAACCCTAACCCTAACCCTAACGCATACCTAACAATAACCCTAACCCTAACCCTAAACTTAAACATAAACTTAACCCTAACCCTAACGAAAACCTAACCCTAACCCTAACCCTACCCCTAACACTAACCCTAACCCTAACGCATACCTAACCCTAACCCAACCCTAACGCAAACCTAAATTTAAACCTATTCCTAACCCTAACCCTAACACAAGCCTAACCCTAAACCTAACCCTATCCATAAACGTAACCCTAACCCTAAACCTAACCTAACCCTAACCCTAACCCTAACCCTAACCCTAACCCTAACGCAAACCTAATCCTAAACTTAACGCTAACCCTAAAACCCTAACGCTAACCCTAACACTAACCCTAACCCAAATACAAACCTAACCCTAAAACCCTAACGCTAACCCTAACCCTAACCCTAACCCTAATACAAACCTAACCCTAACCCTAACCCTAACCTTAACCCTAACGCAAATCTTACCCTAACCCTAACACTAACCCTAACCCGAACGCACACCTAACCCTAACCCTAACCCTAACGCAAACCTAACCTGAAACCTTACCCTAACCCTAACCCTAACCCTAACACAAGCCTATCCCTAAACCTAACCCTATCCATAAACCTAACCGTAACCCCAACCCTAACTTAACCCTAACCCTAACCCTAACCCTAACCCTAAGCCTAACCCTAACGCAAACCTAACCCTAACCCTATCCCTAAAGCTAAACCTTAACTTAAAACTAACCTTAACCCTAACACTAACGCAAACCTAACCCTAAACCTAACTCTCACTATAACCCTAACCCTAAACCCTAACCCTAACCCTAACCCTAACCTTAACCCTAACGCAAACCAAACCCTAACCCTAACCGTAAACATAAACTTAACCCTAACCCTAAAGAAAACCTAACCCTAACCCTAACCCTAACCCTAACCCTAACCCTAACCCTAACGCAAACCTAACAACTAATCCTAACCCTAACCCTAACCTTAACGCAAACCTAACCCTAAACCTAACCGTAACACTAACCCTAACCCTAACGCAAACCTAACCCTATCCCTAACCCTAACTCTAAACCTAACTCAAACCTAACCCTAAATACTAACCCTAACACTAACCCTAACCCTAACGCATACCTAACCCTTACCCTAACCCTAACGCATACCTAACCTTAAACCTAACCCTAACCCAAACCCTAACACAAGCCTATCCCTAAACCTAACCCTATCCATAAACCTAACCCTAACCCTAACCCTAACCTAACCCTAACCCTAACCCTAACCCTAACCTTAACCCTAACCCTAACCCTAACGCAAACCTAACCCTAACCCTAACCCTAACCTTAACGCAAACCTAACCCTAAACTTAACGCTAACCATAAAACCCTAACGCTAACCCTAACCCTAACCCTAACCCTAACCCTAACCCTAACCTTAAAACTAACCTTAACCCTAACCCTAACGCAAACCTAACCCTAACCCTAACCCTAACACTAACCCTAGACCTAACCCTAACCATAACTCTAAACGTAACCCTAACACTAACGCAAACCTAAGCCTAACCCTAACCCTAATCCTAACCTTAACCTTAAAACTAACCTTAACCCTAACCCTAACGCAAACCTAACCGTAACCCTAACCCTAACGCTAACCCTAGACCTAACCCTAACCATAACTCTGAACGTAACCTTAACCCTAACGCAAACCTAAACCTAACATTAACCCTAACCCTAACCCAACCCTAACCCTAACCCTAACACTAACCCTAACGCAACCCTAACCCTAACCATAACCCTAAAGCTAACTCTAAACTTAAAACTAACCTTAACCCTAACCTTAACGCAAACCTAACCCTAACCCTAACACTAACCCTAACACTAAACCTAACGCCAAACTAACCCTAACCCTAACCCTAATCCTATCCCTAAACCTAAACATAACCCTAACCCTAACCCTAACCCTAAACCCTAGCCCTATCCCTAACCCTAACCCTAACCGTTACCCTAATGGAAAAATAACCCTAACCCTAACCTTAAAACTAACGCAAACCTAACCCTAACCCTAACCCTAACCCTAACACTAACCCTAACGTAAACGTAACCGTAACCCTAACCCTAACCCTAACCCTAACCGTAAGACGAACCTAAACCTAACCCTAACCCAAACCCTAACCTTATCCCTAACGCTAACCCTAACCCTAATGCAAACCTAACCCTAACCCTAACCCTAACCCTAACCCTAACGCAAACCTAACCCTAACCCTAACCCTAAACCTAACACTAACCCTAACGTAAACGTAACCGTAACCCTAAACCTAACCCTAACCCTAACCGTAAGACAAACCTAACCCTAACCCTAACCCAAACCCTAACCTTATCCCTAACGCTAACCCTAACCCTAATGCAAACCTAACCCTAACCCTAACCCTAACCCTAACCCTAACGCAAACCTAACACTAACCCTAAACCTCACGCAAACCTAACCCTAAATCCTAACATTAACCCTAACCCTAACCCTAACGCAAACCTAACCCTAAACCTAACCCTAACCCTAACCCTAACACTAACGCAAACCAAACCCAAACCCTAACCCTAACCCTAACACAAACCTAACCCTAACCCTAACACTAACCCTAATGCAAACCTATCCTTAACACTAACCCTAACCCTACTTTAACCCTAACGCATCTCTTACCTAACCCTAACCCTAACCCGAACCCTAACGCATACCTAACCCTAACCCTAACCCTAACCCTAACGCAATCCAAACCTGAACACTAACCCTAACCCTAACCATAACCTAACGCAATCCTATCCCTACACCTAACCCTATCCATAAACCTAACCCTAACCCTAACCCTAACTTAAACCTAACCCTAAGCCTAACCCTAACCCTACCCCTAACCCTAACCCTAATGCAACCTAACGCTAACCCTAACCTAACCTTAACGCAAATCTAACCCTAAACTTCACGCTAACCATAAAACCCTAACGCTAAACCTAACCCTAACCCTAACCGTAACCCTAACCCTAACGCAAACCTAACCCTAACTCTAACCCTTAACCTAACCCTAACCTTAAAACTAACCATAACCCTAACCCTAACGCAAACCTAACCCTAACCCTAACGCTAACACTAACCCTAGACCTAAACCTAACCATAACACTAACCGTAACCCTAACCCTAACGCAAACTTAACCCTAACATTAACCCTAACCCTAACTCAACCCTAACCCTAACCCTAACCCTATCGCAAACCTAACCCTAACCCTAACCCTAACCCTAACGCAAACCTAACCCTAAACCTAACCGCAACACTAACCCTAACCCTAACGCAAACCTAACCCTATCCCTAACCCTAACTCAAAACCTAACGCAAACCTAACCCTAAATCCTAACCCTAAAACTAACCCTAACCCTAACGCATACCTAACCCTAACCCTAACCCTAACGCAACCTAAACTTCACCCTATGCCTAACCCGAGCCCTAACACAAGCCTATCCCTAAAACTAACCCTATCCATAAACCTAACCCTACCCCTAACCCTAACCTTAACGCAACCTAAACCTAAACTTAACGCTAACCGTAAAACCCTAACGCTAACCCTAACCCTAACCCAAACCCTAGCGCTATCCCTAACCCTAACACTAACCGTAATCCTAACCCGAACGCAAACCAAACCCTAACCCTAACCCTAAACCTAACCCTAACCTTAAAACTAACCTTAACCCTAACCCTGACGCAAACCTAACCATAACCCTAACCCTAACACTAACCCTAGACCTAACCCTAACCATAACCCTAACCGTAATCCTAACCCTAACGCAAACCTAACACTAACATTAACC
>NC_142515.1:69385000-69387500 GCF_057876585.1 Rhinolophus sinicus
TAAACCTAACCCTAAAACTAACCCTAACTTTGACCCTAACCTAATACTAACACTATCCTACATCTAACCCTAAACCTAATCCTAACCCTAACCCTAACCCTAAACCCTAACCCTAACGCAAACCTAACCTTAACCCTAACCCTAAACCTAACCCTAAAACAAGCCTATCCCTAAACCTAACCCTATCCATAAACCTAACCCTAAATCCTAACCCTAACCCTAACCCTAACGCAAACCTAACCCTAACCCTAACCCTAACAATAACCCTAACGCAAACCTAACCCTAACCTTAACCCTAACCCTAAACCTAACGCAAACCTAACCCTAAATCCTAACCCTAACCCTAACCCTAACGCAAACCTAACCCTAAACCTAACATTACCCCTAACCCTAACCCTAACGCGAACCTAACCCTAACCCTAACCCTAACCCTAACCTTAAACCCTAACCCTAACCCTAACCCTAACCCTAACGCAAACCTAACCGTAACCCTAACGCTAACACTAACCCTAGACCTAACCCTAAACATAACCCTAACCGTAACCCTAACCTTAACGCAAACCTAACCGTAACATTAACCCTAACCCTAACCCATCCCTAACCCTAACCCTAACCGTAACGCAAACCTAACCTTAACCCTAACCCTAACCCTAACGCAAACCTAACCCTAAACCTAACCGTAATAATAACCCTAACCCTAACGCATACCTAACCCTAATCCTAACCCTAACTCTAACTCTATTGCAAACCTAACCCTAAATCCTAACCCTAACACTAACCCTAACCCTTACGCATACCTAACCCTAACCCTAACCCTAACGCAAACCTAAACTTAACCCTATACCTAACCCTAACCTAACCCTATCCATAAACCTAACTTTAACCCTAAACCTAACCTAACCCTAACCCTAACCCTAACCTTAACGCAAACCTAACCCTAAACTTAACGCTCACCCTAAAACCCTAACGCTAACCCTAACCCTAACCATGACCCTAAACCCTAGCGCTATCCCTAACCCTAACCCTAACCCTAACGCAAACCTAACCCTAACCCTAACCTTAAACCTAACCCTAACCTTAAAACTAACCTTAACCCTAACCCTGACGCAAACCTAACCGTAACCCTAACACTAACACTAACCCTAGACCTAACCCTAACCATAACCCTAACCGTAACCCTAACCCTAACGCAAACCTAACCCTAACATTAACCCTAACCCTAACCCAACCCTAACCCTTACTCTAACCCTAACCCTAACGCAAACCTAACCCTAACCATAACCCTAAAGCTAAACCTAAACTTAAAACTAACCTTAACCCTAACCCTAACGCAAACCTAACGCTAACCCTAACTCTCACTCTAACCCTAACCCTAAACCCTAACCCTAACCCTAACCCTATCCTTAAACCCTAACCCTAACCCTAACCCTAACGCAAACCTACCCGTAAACCTAACCCTAAATCCTAACCCTAACCCTAACCATAACCCTAACCCTAACCCTAATCCTAACCCTACCCTAACGCAAACCTAACCCTAAATCATAACCCTAACCCTAACCCTAAAGCAAACCTAACCCTAAACCTAACCCTAACCTAACCCTAACTCTAACGCAAACGTAACCCTAACCCTAACCCTAACCCTAACACAAACCTAACCCTAACCCTAACCCTAACCCTAAACCTGACCCTAACCCTAACCCTAATGCAAACCTAACCCTAACACTAAACCTAACCCAAACCCTAACGCAAACGTAACCCTAAACCTAAACCTAACCCTAACCGTAACCCTAACGCAAACCTAACCCTAACCCTAACCCTAACCCTAAACCTCACGCAAACCTAAGTCTAAATCCTAACCATAACCCTAACACTAAACCCAACGCAAACCTAACCCTAAACCAAACCTAACCCTAACCTTAACGCTAACGCAAACCTAACCCTACTCCTAACACTAACCCTAACACAAACCTAACCCTAACCCTAACCCTAACCCTAACTTTAACCCTAACGCAAATCTTACCTAACCCTAACACTAACCCTAACGCTAACGCATACCTAACCGTAACCCTAACCCTAACCGTACCGCAATCCTAACCTGAACCCTAACCCTAACCATAAGCCTAACACAAGCCTATCCCTAAACCTAACCCTATCCATAAACCTAACCGTAACCCTAACCCTGACTTAACCCTAACCCTAGTCTAACCCTACCCCTACCCCTAACCCTAAACCTAACGCAACCTAACGCTAACCCTGACCCTAACCTTAACGCAAACCTAACCCTAAACTTAACGGTAAGCATAAAACTCTAACGCTAACCCTAACCCTAACCCTAAACCCTAGGCCTATCCCTAACCCTAACCCTAACCGTAACCCTAACGCTATCGCAAACCTAACCCTAACCCTAACCCTAAACCTAACCCTAACCTTAAAACTAACCTTAACCCTAACCCTAACGCAAACCTAACACTAACCCTAACGCTAACACTAACCCTAACCC
>NC_142515.1:69390000-69417500 GCF_057876585.1 Rhinolophus sinicus
ACCTAACACTAAATCCTAAACCTAAACCTAATCCTAACCCTAACACTAATGCTAATCGAACCCTAACCCTAACCCTAACCCTAACTCTAACTTAAGCAAAGATTAACCTAACCCTATCCCGAAACCTAAGCCTAACCCTAATGTAACCATAACCCTAACGCTAATCCTAAACCTACACCTACCCATTAACCTAATCCTAACCTTAACCCTAAACCTAACCCTAAACCTAACCCTAAACCTAACCCTACCCATAACTCTAACCCTAACTCTAACCATAACCCTAAACCTAAACATTAACTATAACACTAACCATAACCCTAATGTAACCCTAATCCTAAGTCTAACCCTAACCCTAACCCTAAACCTAACCCTAAAGCTAACCCTAACTTTGACCCTAACCTAATCCTAACACTAACCCTACCTCTAACCCTAACCCTAACCCTAACCCTAAACCCTAGCCCTATCCCTAACCCTAACCCTAATCGTAACCCTAACCCTAACGCAAACCTAACAGTAACACTAACCCTAAACCTAACCTTAACCTAAAAACTAACCTTAACCTAACCCTAACGCAAACCTAACCGTAACCCTAACCCTAACACTAACCCTAGACCTAACCCTAAACATAACCCTAACGCAAATCTAACCGTAACCCTAACCCTAAATCCTAACCCTAACCCTTAAACTAACCCTAACACAAACCTAACCCTAACCCTAACCCTAAACCTAACCCTAAACCTAACCCTAACGCAAACCTAACCCTAAACCTAACCCTAACCCTAACTCTAACCCTAACGCTAACGCAAACGTAACCCTAACCCTAACCCTAACCCTAACCCTAACCATAACACAAACCTAACCCTAACCCTACCCTAACCCTAACCCTAAACATAACCCTAACCCTAATGCAAACCTAAACCTAACCCTTACCCTAACCCTAACCCTAACGCAAACCTAACCCTAACCCTAACCCTAAACCTAACCGTAACCTTAAAACTAACCTTAACCCTAACCCTAAAGCAAACATAACCCTAAACCTAACGCTAACACTAACCCTAGACCTAACCCTAACCATAACCCTAACCGTAACCCTAACCCTAATGAAAACCTAAACCTAACCCTAACCCTAACCCTAACCCTAACGCAAACCTAACCCTAACCCTAACCCTAAACCTAACCGTAACCTTAAAACTAACCTTAACCCTAACCCTAAAGCAAACATAACCCTAAAACAAACGCTAACACAAACCCTAGACCTAACCCTAACCATAACCCTAACCGTAACCCAACCCTAACGCAAACCTAACCCTAACATAAACCCTAACCCTAACCCAACCCTAACCCTAACCATAACCCTAACGCAAACCTTACCCTAAACCTAAAGCTAACCCTAAACTTAAAAATAACCTTAACCCTAACCCTAACGCAAACCTAACCCTAACCCTAATTCTCACTATAACCCTAACCCTAAACCCTAACCATAACCCTAAACCTAACGAAAACCTAACCCTAACCCTAACCCTAACCCTAACCCTAACCCTAATGCAAACCTAACCCTAACCCTAACCCTAACCCTAACGCAAACCTAACCCAAACCCTAACCCTAACTCTAAACCTAACGCAAACCTAATCCTAAATCCTAACCCTAACACTAACCCTAACCCTAACGCATACCTAACCCTAACCCAAACCCTAACCCTAACCCTAACGCAAACCTAACCTTAACCCTAACCCTAACCCTAACCCTAACCTAACCCTAACCCTAACCCTAACCCCAACCCTAACCCTAACGCAAACCTAACCCTAACTCTAACCCTAACCTTAATGCAAACCTAACCCTAAACTTAACGCTAACCATAAAACCCTAACGCTAACCCTAACCCTAACCCTAAACCTAACCCTAAACCCTAGCCCTAGCCCTAACCCTAAACCTAACCGTTACCCTAACCCTAACGCAAACCTAACCCTAACCCTAACCCTAAACCTAACCATAACCTTAAAACTAACTTTAACCCTAACCTTAACGCAAACCTAACCGTAACCCTAACCCTAACACTAACCCTAGATCTAAAGCTAAACATAACCCTAACCGTAACCCTAACCCTAACGCAAACCTAACCCTAACATTAACCCTAACCCTAAGCCAACCCTAACCCTAACCCTAACCCTAACCCTAACCCTAACCCTAACGCAAACCTAACCCTAACCCTAACCCTAAACCTAACCGTAACCTTAAAACTAACCTTAACCCTAACCCTAAAGCAAACATAACCCTAAAACAAACGCTAACACAAACCCTAGACCTAACCCTAACCATAACCCTAACCGTAACCCAAACCCTAACGCAAACCTAACCCTAACATAAACCCTAACCCTAACCCAACCCTAACCCTAACCCTAACCCTAACGCAAACCTTACCCTAAACCTAAAGCTAACCCTAAACTTAAAACTAACCTTAACCCTAACCCTAACGCAAACCTAACCCTAACCCTAACTCTCACTATAACCCTAACCCTAAACCCTAACCCTAACCCTAAACCTAACGAAAACCTAACCCTAACCCTAACCCTAACCCTAACCCTAACCCTAACGCAAACCTAACCGTAACCCTAACCCTAACCCTAACGCAAACCTAACCCAAACCCTAACCCTAACTCTAAACCTAACGCAAACCTAATCCTAAATCCTAACCCTAACACTAACCCTAACCCTAACGCATACCTAACCCTAACCCAAACCCTAACCCTAACCCTAACGCAAACCTAACCTTAACCCTAACCCTAACCCTAACCCTAACCCTAACCTAACCCTAACCCTAACCCTAACCCCAACCCTAACCCTAACGCAAACCTAACCCTAACCCTAACCCTAACCTTAATGCAAACCTAACCCTAAACTTAACGCTAACCATAAAACCCTAACGCTAACCCTAACCCTAACCCTAAACCTAACCCTAAACCCTAGCCCTATCCCTAACCCTAAACCTAACCGTTACCCTAACCCTAACGCAAACCTAACCCTAACCCTAACCCTAAACCTAACCATAACCTTAAAACTAACTTTAACCCTAACCTTAACGCAAACCTAACCGTAACCCTAACCCTAACACTAACCCTAGATCTAAAGCTAAACATAACCCTAACCGTAACCCTAACCCTAACGCAAACCTAACCCTAACATTAACCCTAACCCTAACCCAACCCTAACCCTAACCCTAACCCTAACCCTAACGCAATCCTAACCCTAACCCTAACCCTAAAGCTAACCCTAAACTTAAAACTAACCTTAACCCTAACCCTAAGGCAAACCTAACCCTAACCCTAACTCTCACTCTAACCCTAACCCTAAACCCTAACCATAACCCTAAACCTAACCCTAACCCTAAACCCTAACCCTAACCCTAACCCTAAGCCTAACCGTAACCCTAATGCAATTCTAACCCTAAACTTAACCCTAACCCTAACACTAACACAAACCTAACCCTAAACCTAACCCTAACCCTAACCCTAACCCTAACCCTAACCCTAATGCAAACCTAAACTTAACCCTAACCCTAACCCTAAACCTAACGCAAACCTAACCCTAAATTCTAACCCTAACCCTAACCCTAACCCTAATGCACACCTTTCCCTAACACTAACACTTACCCTAACCCTAAAGCTAACCCTAATGCAAACCTAACCCTAACCTTTTCCCTAACCCTAAACCTAACCCAAACCATAACCCAAACGCAAACCTAAGCCTAACCCTAACCCTAATCCTAACGCAAACCTACCCTAACCCTAAGCATAACCCAAACCTAATCCTAACCCTAACCCAAACCCTAACGCAAACCTAACCGTAACCCTAAACCTAAACCTAACGCTAACATTAAAACTAACCTTAACCCTATAACTAACGCAAACCTAACCCTAACCCTATCCCTAACCCTAAATCTAACTCTAATGATAACCTAACGTAACCCTAACCCTAACCCTAACGCAAAGCTAACCCTAACCCTAAACCTAACCCTAACCCTAACGTAAACCTAAACCTAACCCTAACCCTATACCTAACCCTAACCGTAACTCTAAGACAAACATAACTCAAACCCTAAACCTAACCCTAATCCTAACCCTAACCCTAACCCTAAATATAACCCTAAACCTAACCCTAACCCTAACGCCAACCTAACCCTTACCCTAACCCTAACCCTAACCCTAAACATAACCCTAACCCTAACCCTAAAACTAACGCAAACCTAACACTAAATCCTAAACCTAAACCTAATCCTAACCCTAACACTAATGCTAATCGAACCCTAACCCTAACCCTAACCCTAACGCTAACTTAAGCAAAGATTAACCTAACCCTATCCCGAAACCTAAGCCTAACCCTAATGTAACCATAACCCTAACGCTAATCCTAAACCTACACCTACCCATTAACCTAATCCTAACCTTAACCCTAAACCTAACCCTAAACCTAACCCTACCCATAACTCTAACCCTAACTCTAACCATAACCCTAAACCTAAACATTAACTATAACACTAACCATAACCCTAATGTAACCCTAATCCTAAGTCTAACCCTAACCCTAAACCTAACCCTAAAACTAACCCTAACTTTGACCCTAACCTAATCCTAACACTAACCCTACCTCTAACCCTAACCCTAACCCTAACCCTAAACCCTAGCCCTATCCCTAACCCTAACCCTAATCGTAACCCTAACCCTAACGCAAACCTAACAGTAACACTAACCCTAAACCTAACCTTAACCTAAAAACTAACCTTAACCTAACCCTAACGCAAACCTAACCGTAACCCTAACCCTAACACTAACCCTAGACCTAACCCTAAACATAACCCTAACGCAAATCTAACCGTAACCCTAACCCTAAATCCTAACCCTAACCCTTAAACTAACCCTAACACAAACCTAACCCTAACCCTAACCCTAAACCTAACCCTAAACCTAATGCAAACCTAACCCTAAAACCTAACCCTAACCCTAACCCTAACGCAAACCTAACCCTAAACCTAACCCTAACCCTAACTCTAACCCTAACGCTAACGCAAACGTAAACCTAACCCTAACCCTAACCCTAACCCTAACCATAACACAAACCTAACCCTAACCCTACCCTAACCCTAACCCTAAACATAACCCTAACCCTAATGCAAACCTAAACCTAACCCTTACCCTAACCCTAACCCTAACGCAAACCTAACCCTAACCCTAACCCTAAACCTAACCCTAACCTTAAAACTAACCTTAACCCTAACCCTAAAGCAAACATAACCCTAAACCTAACGCTAACACTAACCCTAGACCTAACCCTAACCATAACCCTAACCGTAACCCTAACCCTAATGAAAACCTAAACCTAACCCTAACCCTAACCCTAACCCTAACGCAAACCTAACCCTAACCCTAACCCTAAACCTAACCGTAACCTTAAAACTAACCTTAACCCTAACCCTAAAGCAAACATAACCCTAAAACAAACGCTAACACAAACCCTAGACCTAACCCTAACCATAACCCTAACCGTAACCCAAACCCTAACGCAAACCTAACCCTAACATAAACCCTAACCCTAACCCAACCCTAACCCTAACCCTAACCCTAACGCAAACCTTACCCTAAACCTAAAGCTAACCCTAAACGTAAAACTAACCTTAACCCTAACCCTAACGAAAACCTAACCCTAACCCTAACTCTCACTATAACCCTAACCCTAAACCCTAACCATAACCCTAAACCTAACGAAAACCTAACCCTAACCCTAACCCTAACCCTAACCCTAACCCTAATGCAAACCTAACCCTAACCCTAACCCTAACCCTAACGCAAACCTAACCCAAACCCTAACCCTAACTCTAAACCTAACGCAAACCTAATCCTAAATCCTAACCCTAACACTAACCCTAACCCTAACGCATACCTAACCCTAACCCAAACCCTAACCCTAACCCTAACGCAAACCTAACCTTAACCCTAACCCTAACCCTAACCCTAACCTAACCCTAACCCTAACCCTAACCCCAACCCTAACCCTAACGCAAACCTAACCCTAACCCTAACCCTAACCTTAATGCAAACCTAACCCTAAACTTAACGCTAACCATAAAACCCTAACGCTAACCCTAACCCTAACCCTAAACCTAACCCTAAACCCTAGCCCTATCCCTAACCCTAAACCTAACCGTTACCCTAACCCTAACGCAAACCTAACCCTAACCCTAACCCTAAACCTAACCATAACCTTAAAACTAACTTTAACCCAAACCTTAACGCAAACCTAACCGTAACCCTAACCCTAACACTAACCCTAGATCTAAAGCTAAACATAACCCTAACCGTAACCCTAACCCTAACGCAAACCTAACCCTAACATTAACCCTAACCCTAACCCAACCCTAACCCTAACCCTAACCCTAACCCTAACCCTAACGCAAACCTAACCCTAACCCTAACCCTAAACCTAACCGTAACCTTAAAACTAACCTTAACCCTAACCCTAAAGCAAACATAACCCTAAAACAAACGCTAACACAAACCCTAGACCTAACCCTAACCATAACCCTAACCGTAACCCAAACCCTAACGCAAACCTAACCCTAACATAAACCCTAACCCTAACCCAACCCTAACCCTAACCCTAACCCTAACCCTAACCCTAACGCAAACCTTACCCTAAACCTAAAGCTAAACCAAAACTTAAAACTAACCTTAACCCTAACCCTAACGCAAACCTAACCCTAACCCTAACTCTCACTATAACCCTAACCCTAAACCCTAACCCTAACCCTAAACCTAACGAAAACCTAACCCTAACCCTAACCCTAACCCTAACCCTAACGCAAACCTAACCGTAACCCTAACCCTAACCCTAACGCAAACCTAACCCAAACCCTAACCCTAACTCTAAACCTAACGCAAACCTAATCCTAAATCCTAACCCTAACACTAACCCTAACCCTAACGCATACCTAACCCTAACCCAAACCCTAACCCTAACCCTAACGCAAACCTAACCTTAACCCTAACCCTAACCCTAACCCTAACCTAACCCTAACCCTAACCCTAACCCCAACCCTAACCCTAACGCAAACCTAACCCTAACCCTAACCCTAACCTTAATGCAAACCTAACCCTAAACATAACGCTAACCATAAAACCCTAACGCTAACCCTAACCCTAACCCTAAACCTAACCCTAAACCCTAGCCCTATCCCTAACCCTAAACCTAACCGTTACCCTAACCCTAACGCAAACCTAACCCTAACCCTAACCCTAAACCTAACCATAACCTTAAAACTAACTTTAACCCTAACCTTAACGCAAACCTAACCGTAACCCTAACCCTAACACTAACCCTAGATCTAAAGCTAAACATAACCCTAACCGTAACCCTAACCCTAACGCAAACCTAACCCTAACATTAACCCTAACCCTAACCCAACCCTAACCCTAACCCTAACCCTAACCCTAACGCAATCCTAACCCTAACCCTAACCCTAAAGCTAACCCTAAACTTAAAACTAACCTTAACCCTAACCCTAAGGCAAACCAAACCCTAACCCTAACTCTCACTCTAACCCTAACCCTAAACCCTAACCATAACCCTAAACCTAACCCTAAACCTAAACCCTAACCCTAACCCTAACCCTAAGCCTAACCGTAACCCTAATGCAATTCTAACCCTAAACTTAACCCTAACCCTAACACTAACACAAACCTAACCCTAAACCTAACCCTAACCCTAACCCTAACCCTAACCCTAACCCTAATGCAAACCTAAACCTAACCCTAACCCTAACCCTAAACCTAACGCAAACCTAACCCTAAATTCTAACCCTAATCCTAACCCTAACCCTAATGCAAACCTTTCCCTAACACTAACACTTACCCTAACCCTAAAGCTAACCCTAATGCAAACCTAACCCTAACCTTTTCCCTAACCCTAAACCTAACCCAAACCATAACCCAAACGCAAACCTAAGCCTAACCCTAACCCTAATCCTAACGCAAACCTACCCTAACCCTAAGCATAACCCAAACCTAATCCTAACCCTAACCCAAACCCTAACGCAAACCTAACCGTAACCCTAAACCTAAACCTAACGCTAACATTAAAACTAACCTTAACCCTATAACTAACGCAAACCTAACCCTAACCCTATCCCTAACCCTAAATCTAACTCTAATGATAACCTAACGTAACCCTAACCCTAACCCTAACGCAAAGCTAACCCTAACCCTAAACCTAACCCTAACCCTAACGTAAACCTAAACCTAACCCTAACCCTATACCTAACCCTAACCGTAACTCTAAGACAAACATAACTCAAACCCTAAACCTAACCCTAATCCTAACCCTAACCCTAACCCTAAATATAACCCTAAACCTAACCCTAACCCTAACGCCAACCTAACCCTAACCCTAACCCTAACCCTAACCCTAAACATAACCCTAACCCTAACCCTAAAACTAACGAAAACCTAACACTAAATCCTAAACCTAAACCTAATCCTAACCCTAACACTAATGCTAATCGAACCCTAACCCTAACCCTAACCCTAACGCTAACTTAAGCAAAGATTAACCTAACCCTATCCCGAAACCTAAGCCTAACCCTAATGTAACCATAACCCTAACGCTAATCCTAAACCTACACCTACCCATTAACCTAATCCTAACCTTAACCCTAAACCTAACCCTAAACCTAACCCTACCCATAACTCTAACCCTAACTCTAACCATAACCCTAAACCTAAACATTAACTATAACACTAACCATAACCCTAATGTAACCCTAATCCTAAGTCTAACCCTAACCCTAACCCTAAACCTAACCCTAAAACTAACCCTAACTTTGACCCTAACCTAATCCTAACACTAACCCTACCTCTAACCCTAACCCTAACCCTAACCCTAAACCCTAGCCCTATCCCTAACCCTAACCCTAATCGTAACCCTAACCCTAACGCAAACCTAACAGTAACACTAACCCTAAACCTAACCTTAACCTAAAAACTAACCTTAACCTAACCCTAACGCAAACCTAACCGTAACCCTAACCCTAACACTAACCCTAGACCTAACCCTAAACATAACCCTAACGCAAATCTAACCGTAACCCTAACCCTAAATCCTAACCCTAACCCTTAAACTAACCCTAACACAAACCTAACCCTAACCCTAACCCTAAACCTAACCCTAAACCTAATGCAAACCTAACCCTAAAACCTAACCCTAACCCTAACCCTAACGCAAACCTAACCCTAAACCTAACCCTAACCCTAACTCTAACCCTAACGCTAACGCAAACGTAACCCTAACCCTAACCCTAACCCTAACCCTAACCATAACACAAACCTAACCCTAACCCTACCCTAACCCTAACCCTAAACATAACCCTAACCCTAATGCAAACCTAAACCTAACCCTTACCCTAACCCTAACCCTAACGCAAACCTAACCCTAACCCTAACCCTAAACCTAACCCTAACCTTAAAACTAACCTTAACCCTAACCCTAAAGCAAACATAACCCTAAACCTAACGCTAACACTAACCCTAGACCTAACCCTAACCATAACCCTAACCGTAACCCTAACCCTAATGAAAACCTAAACCTAACCCTAACCCTAACCCTAACCCTAACGCAAACCTAACCCTAACCCTAACCCTAAACCTAACCGTAACCTTAAAACTAACCTTAACCCTAACCCTAAAGCAAACATAACCCTAAAACAAACGCTAACACAAACCCTAGACCTAACCCTAACCATAACCCTAACCGTAACCCAAACCCTAACGCAAACCTAACCCTAACATAAACCCTAACCCTAACCCAACCCTAACCCTAACCCTAACCCTAACGCAAACCTTACCCTAAACCTAAAGCTAACCCTAAACTTAAAACTAACCTTAACCCTAACCCTAACGCAAACCTAACCCTAACCCTAACTCTCACTATAACCCTAACCCTAAACCCTAACCATAACCCTAAACCTAACGAAAACCTAACCCTAACCCTAACCCTAACCCTAACCCTAACCCTAATGCAAACCTAACCCTAACCCTAACCCTAACCCTAACGCAAACCTAACCCAAACCCTAACCCTAACTCTAAACCTAACGCAAACCTAATCCTAAATCCTAACCCTAACACTAACCCTAACCCTAACGCATACCTAACCCTAACCCAAACCCTAACCCTAACCCTAACGCAAACCTAACCTTAACCCTAACCCTAACCCTAACCCTAACCTAACCCTAACCCTAACCCTAACCCCAACCCTAACCCTAACGCAAACCTAACCCTAACCCTAACCCTAACCTTAAGGCAAACCTAACCCTAAACTTAACGCTAACCATAAAACCCTAACGCTAACCCTAACCCTAACACTAAACCTAACCCTAAACCCTAGCCCTATCCCTAACCCTAAACCTAACCGTTACCCTAACCCTAACGCAAACCTAACCCTAACCCTAACCCTAAACCTAACCATAACCTTAAAACTAACTTTAACCCTAACCTTAACGCAAACCTAACCGTAATCCTAACCCTAACACTAACCCTAGATCTAAAGCTAAACATAACCCTAACCGTAACCCTAACCCTAACGCAAACCTAACCCTAACATTAACCCTAACCCTAACCCAACCCTAACCCTAACCCTAACCCTAACCCTAACGCAATCCTAACCCTAACCCTAACCCTAAAGCTAACCCTAAACTTAAAACTAACCTTAACCCTAACCCTAAGGCAAACCTAACCCTAACCCTAACTCTCACTCTAACCCTAACCCTAAACCCTAACCATAACCCTAAACCTAACCCTAACCCTAAACCCTAACCCTAACCCTAACCCAAAGCCTAACCGTAACCCTAATGCAATTCTAACCCTAAACTTAACCCTAACCCTAACACTAACACAAACCTAACCCTAAACCTAACCCTAACCCTAACCCTAACCCTAACCCTAACCCTAATGCAAACCTAAACCTAACCCTAACCCTAACCCTAAACCTAACGCAAACCTAACCCTAAATTCTAACCCTAACCCTAACCCTAACTCTAATGCAAACCTTTCCCTAACACTAACACTTACCCTAACCCTAAAGCTAACCCTAACGCAAACCTAACCCTAACCTTTTCCCTAACACTAAACCTAACCCAAACCATAACCCAAACGCAAACCTAAGCCTAACCCTAACCCTAATCCTAACGCAAACCTACCCTAACCCTAAGCATAACCCAAACCTAATCCTAACCCTAACCCAAACCCTAACGCAAACCTAACCGTAACCCTAAACCTAAACCTAACGCTAACATTAAAACTAACCTTAACCCTATAACTAACGCAAACCTAACCCTAACCCTATCCCTAACCCTAAATCTAACTCTAATGATAACCTAACGTAACCCTAACCCTAACCCTAACGCAAAGCTAACCCTAACCCTAACCCTAACCCTAACCCTAACGTAAACCTAAACCTAACCCTAACCCTATACCTAACCCTAACCGTAACTCTAAGACAAACATAACTCAAACCCTAAACCTAACCCTAATCCTAACCCTAACCCTAACCCTAAATATAACCCTAAACCTAACCCTAACCCTAACGCCAACCTAACCCTAACCCTAACCCTAACCCTAACCCTAAACATAACCCTAACCCTAACCCTAAAACTAAGGCAAACCTAACACTAAATCCTAAACCTAAACCTAATCCTAACCCTAACACTAATGCTAATCGAACCCTAACCCTAACCCTAACCCTAACGCTAACTTAAGCAAAGATTAACCTAACCCTATCCCGAAACCTAAGCCTAACCCTAATGTAACCATAACCCTAACGCTAATCCTAAACCTACACCTACCCATTAACCTAATCCTAACCTTAACCCTAAACCTAACCCTAAACCTAACGCTACCCATAACTCTAACCCTAACTCTAACCATAACCCTAAACCTAAACATTAACTCTAACACGAACCATAACCCTAATGTAACCCTAATCCTAAGTCTAACCCTAACCCTAACCCTAAACCTAACCCTAAAACTAACCCTAACTTTGACCCTAACCTAATCCTAACACTAACCCTACCTCTAACCCTAAACCTAATCCTAACCCTAAACCTAACTCTAAACCCTAACCCTAACGCAAACCTAACCTTAACCCTAACCCTAACCCTAAACCTAACACAAGCCTATCCCTAAACCTAACCCTATCCATAAACCTAACCCTAACCCTAACCCTAACCTAACCCTAATCCTTACCCTAACCCTAAACATAACCCTAACCCTAACGCTGACGCTTACTTAACCCTAACCCTAACCCTAACCTTAACGCAAACCTAACTCTAACCCTAACCCTAACCCTAAACCTAAAGCAAACCTAACCCTAAATCCTAACCCTAACCCTAACCCTAACCCTAACCCTAACCCTAACGCAAAACTAACGCTAACCCTAACCCTACGCAAACCTAACCCTAACACTAACTCTAAACATAAACCTAACCCTAACCCGAACCCAAACCCTAACGCAAAGCTAACCGTAACCCTAAACCTAAACCTAACCCTAACATTAAAACTAACCTTAACCCTAACCGTAACGAAGACCTACCTCTACACCTAACCCTAACCCTAAACCTAACCCTAAACCTAACCCTAACCCTAACCCTAACCCTAACGCAAACATAACTCTAACCCTAACCCTAACCCAAACGCAACCCTAACTTTAACCCTAACCCTAACGCATACCTAACACTAACCCTAACCCTATCCCTAACCCTAACGCAAACCTAAAACTAACCCTAACCCTTACCTTAACTCTAACCCTAACCCTAACCCTAACCTAAACCTAACCCAAACCCTAAACCTAACCTTAACCCTAAACCCTAACCCTAACCCTAACCCTAACGCTAACCTAAACCTAACCCTTACCTAAACCCTAACACTAATCCGAAACCTAACCTTAACCCAAACCCTAACCTAACCCTAACCCTAACCCTAACCTTAATCCTACCACTAACCCTAACCCTAACCCTAAACCTAACCATAACCTAACACTAACCATAACCCTAACACTAACCCTAAAGTAAGCATAACTCTAACCCTAACCCTAACCCTAAACCTTACCCTAACCCTAACCCTAACGCAAACCTAACCATAACCCTAACCCTAACCCTAACCCTAACGCTAACCTAACCCTAAACCTAACCCTAACCCTAACCCTAACCCTAACACTAACCCTAACCCTAACCCTAACGCAAACCTAACCCTAACTCTAACTCTAACCCTAAACCTAACCCAAACCCTAACCTTAACGCAAACCTAACACTAACCCTAACACTAACCCTACACCTAACGCAAACCGACACCTAACACTAACCCTAACCCTAACCCAAACCATAACCCAAACACTAACGCAAACCTAACCCTAACACTAAACCTAAAACTAACCGTAACCTTAAAACTAACCTTAACCCTAAAACTAACGCAAACCTAACCCTAACCCTAACCCAAACTCTAACCCTAACGGAAACATAACTCTAACCCTATCCCTAAAACTAACGCAAACCTAACCCTAATCCTAAACCTAAACCTAACCCTAACCCTAACCCTAATGCTAACCTAACCCTAACACTAACCATAACCCTAACCCTAACCCTAACGCTAACCTAACCCTATCCTACCCCTAATCCTAACATGAAACCTAACCCTAAAGCTAACTTAACCATAACCCTAAAGCTAACCCTATACCTATCACTAACCCTAACCCTAACCCTAACCCTCACACGA
Organism: Rhinolophus sinicus; assembly: GCF_057876585.1. Classification (NCBI taxonomy): domain Eukaryota; kingdom Metazoa; phylum Chordata; class Mammalia; order Chiroptera; family Rhinolophidae; genus Rhinolophus; species Rhinolophus sinicus. The sequence goes on from NC_142515.1 coordinate 69,403,808, forward strand.
AACCTAACCCTAAACCTACCCCTAACCATAACGCTAACCCTAACACTAACCATAACCCTAACCCTAACATTAACTCTAACCCTAACCCTAACCTAACCCTAATCCTAACTCTAAACTTAACCCTAACACTAACCCTAAACCTAACCCTAACATTGACCCTAACCTAACCCTAAACCTAATCCTATCTCTAACCCTAACCCTAATCCTAACCCTAACCCTAACACTAAAACCTAACCATAATCTTAACCCTAACCATAATGCAAACCTAACCATAACCCTAACCCTAACCCTAACGCAAAAATAACCCTAACCCAAAACCTAACCCTAACCCTAACCCTAACGCAAACCTAACCCTAACCATAACCCTAACCTTAACGCAAACCTAACCGTAACCCTAACCCTAACAATAACACAAACGTAACACTAAACATAACTTTAAACCTAACCCAAATCCTAACCCTAACGCAAACCTAAACATAACCCTAACGCTAACCCTAACCCTAACCCTAACCCTACCCAAAAACCTAACCCGAACCGTACACTAACGTAACCCTAAAACTAAACCTAATCCTAAACCCTAACTCTAAACCTAACCTAACAATAACCCTAACCCTTACCCTAACCTAAGTCTAACTCTTAACCTAATCGTAACCGTAAACCTAACCCTAACCCTAAATCTAATGCAAACCTAACCCTAAACCTAATCCAAAACCTAACGCTAACCCTAACGCAAACCTAAACTTATACCTAAACCTAACCCTAACCTTAACCATGACGCAAACCTAACCCTAACCCTAAACCTAACCCGAACCCTAACGCAAACCTAACACTAACCGTAACACTAACCCTAAACCTAACACAAAGCCTAACCCTACCGCAAATCTAACCTTAACTCTAACCCTAACCCTAAACCTAACCAAAACCTAACCCTAACCCTAACACTAACCCTAACGCAAACCTAACCCTAACCCTAACCCTAAACCTAAGCCTAACCCTAACCCTAACGCAAACCAATCCCTAACACTAACCCTAACCCTAACCCTAACCCTAACCATAACGCAAACCTAACCCTAACCCTAACCCTAACCCTAACCCTAACGCATAGCTAACCCTAACCCTAACCCTAACCATAACCCTAACCCTAACCCTAACCCTAACCCTAACCCTAACCTAAACTCAATCCAAACCCTAACCCTAACCCTAACCCTAACCCTAACGCATACCTAACCCTACCCCTAACCCTAAATCTAACCCTAACGAAAACCTAACCCTAACCCTAACCCTAATCCTAACCCTAAACCTAAACTAAACCTAACCCAAACCCTAACCCTAACACTAACCCTAACCCGAAACCTAACATTAATCCTGAACCCTAACCCTAACCCTAACCCTAACGCAAACTAACCCTAACCCTAACCCTAACACTAAACCTAAAACATACCTAACCCTAACCCTAACCTTAACCCTAAACCTAATCCTAACCCTAACCCTAACGCAAACCTAACCATAACCCTAACCCTAACTCTAAACCTAACGTAAACATAACCCTAAATCCTAACCCTAAAACTAACCCTAACCCTAACGCATACCTAACCCTAACCCTAACCCTAACGCAACCTAAACTTAACCCTATCCCTAACCCTAACCCTAACACAAGCCTATCCCTAAAACTAACCCTATCCATAAACCTAACCCTAATTCTAAACCTAACCTAACCCTAACCCTAACCCTAACCCTAACCCTAACCATAACCCTAACCAAACCTATCCCTAACCCTAACACTAACGCTAACACAAACCTAACCCTAACCCTAACCCTAAACCTAAACCTAATCCTAACCCTAACCCTAACTCAAACCTAATCCTAACCCTAACCCTAAACCTAACCCTAAACCTAACGCCAACATAACCATAACCCTAACCCTAATCCTAACCCTAACCCTAAACCCTAGCACTATCCCTAACCCTAACGTTAACCTAACCAAAGTCTAAACCTAACCCTATCCCGAAACCTAACCCTAACCCTAACGTAAACATAACACTAACGCTAACCCTAAACCTACCCCTACCCATAAATCTAACCCTAACACTAACCATAACCCTAACCTAAACATTAACTCTAACACTAACCATAACCCTAATGTAACCCTAATCCTAAGTATAACCCTAACCCTAACCGTAAACCTAACCCTAAAACTAACCCTAACTTTGACCCTAACCTAATACTAACACTATCCTACATCTAAACCTAAACCTAATCCTAACCCTAACCCTAACCCTAAACCCTAAACCTAACGCAAACCTAACCTTAACCCTAACCCTAAACCTAACCCTAAAACAAGCCTATCCCTAAACCTAACCCTATCCATAAACCTAAACCTAACCCTAACCCTAACCTAACCTTAACCCTAACCCTAATTCTAACCCTAACAATAACCCTAACCCTAACGCAAACCTAACCCTAACCCTAACCCTAACGTTAACGCAAACCTAACCCTAAACTTAACGCTAACCATAAAACCCTCACCCTAACCCTAACCCTAAACCTAACCCTAACCCTAAACCCTAGCCCTATCCCTAACCCTAACCCTAATCGTAACCCTAACCCTAACGCAAACCTAACGGTAACACTAACCCTAAACCTAACCTTAACCTAAAAACTAACCTTAACCTAACCCTAACGCAAACCTAACCGTAACCCTAACCCTAACACTAAACCTAGACCTAACACTAACCATAACCCTAACGCAAATCTAACCGTAACCCTAACCCTAAATCCTAACCCTAACCCTTAAACTAACCCTAACGCAAACCTAACCCTAACCCTAACCCTAAACCTAACCCTAAACCTAACGCAAACCTAACCCTAAATCCTAACCCTAACCCTAACCCTAACCCTAACGCAAACCTAACCCTAAACCTAACCCTAAACCTAACCCTAACCATAACACAAACCTAACCCTAACCCTAACCCTAAACCTAACCCTAACCTTAAAACTAACCTTAACCCTAACCCTAAAGCAAACATAACCCTAAACCTAACGCTAACACTAACCCTAGACCTAACCCTTACCATAACCCTAACCGTAACCCTAACCCTAATGAAAACCTAAACCTAACCCTAACCCTAACCCTAACCCTAACCCTAACGCAAACGTAACCCTAACCCTAACCCTAAACCTAACCGTAACCTTAAAACTAACCTTAACCCTAACCCTAAAGCAAACATAACCCTAAAACAAACGCTAACACAAACCCTAGACCTAACCCTAACCATAACCCTAACCGTAACCCAAACCCTAACTCAAACCTAACCCTAACATAAACCCTAACACTAACCCAACCCTAACCCTAACCCTAACCCTAACGCAAACCTTACCCTAAACCTAAAGCTAACCCTAAACTTAAAACTAACCTTAACCCTAACCCTAACGCAAACCTAACCCTAACCCTAACTCTCATTATAACCCTAACCCTAACCTTAAACCTAACGAAAACCTAACCCTAACCCTAACCCTAACCCTAACCCTAACGCAAACCTAAACCTAACCCTAACCCTAACCCTAACGCAAACCTAACCCTAACCCTAACCCTAACTCTAAACCTAGCGCAAACCTAATCCTAAATCCTAACCCAAACACTAACCCTAACCCTTACGCAAACCTAACCTTAACCCTAACCCTAACGCAAACCTAACCATGACCCTTACCCTAACCCTAACACTAACGCAAACCTAACCCTAACCCTAACACTAACCCAAAGCCTAACTCTAACGCAAACCTAACCCTAACCCTAACTCTAACCATAAACCTAACGCAAACCTAACCCTAACCCTGACCCTAACAATAACCCTAACGCAAACCTAACCCTAACCCTAACCCTAACCCTAACCCTAACCCTAACCCTAACCCTAACCCTAACCCTAACCCTAACCCTAACCCTAACCCTAACCCTATCCCTAACCCTAACCCTAACCCTAACCCTAACCCTAACCCTATCCCTAACCCTAACCATAACCACAACCCAAAACATTAACTCTAACGCTAACCCTAACCCTAATCTAACCCTAATCCTAAGTCTAACCCTAACCCTAACACTAAACCTAACTTTATACCTAACCCTAACACTGACCCTAACCTAACCCTAACCCTATCCCTACCTCTAACCTTAACCCTAATCCTAACACTAACCCTAACACTAACCCCTAACCCTAACCCTAACCCTAATGCAAACCTAACCTTAACCCTAACCCTAACCCTAACCCTAGTCCTAACCCTAACCCTAACCATAACCATAACCGTAACCCTAACCCTAACGCAAACCTAAACATAAACTTAACCCTAACCCAACCCTAACCGTAAACCTAACCCTAACCCTAACCCTAACGCAAACCTAAACCTAACCCTAACCCTAAAGCTAACTCTAAACTTAAAACTAACCTTAACCCTAACCCTATCGCAAACCTAACCCTAACCATAAATCTAACTCTAACCCTAAACCTAAACCCTAACCCTAACCCTAACCCTAACGAAAACTTAACAGTAACCCTAACCCTAACCCTAACGCAAACCTAACCCTAACCCTAACCCAAACCCTAACGCAAACCTAACCGTAACCCTAAACCTAAACCTAACCCTAACATTAAAACTAACCTTAACCCTAAACCTAACGCAAATCTACCCCTACCCCTAACCCAAACCCTAAACCTAACCCTAAACCTAACAGTAAACCTACCCCTACCCATAACCCTACCCCTAACACTAACCATAACCCTAACCCTAAACACTAACTCTAACCCTAACCCTAACCCTTACCTAACCCTAATCCTAAGTCTAACCCTAACCCTAACACTAAACCTAATTTTATACCTAACCCTAACATTGACCCTAACCTAAATCTAACCCTAACCCTACCTCTAACCTTAACCCTAATCCAAACCGTAACCCTAACACTAACCCCTAACCCTAAACCTAACCCTAACCCTGACCCTAATGCAAATCTAACCATAAACCTAACCCTAACCCTAACGCATACCTAACCCTAACCCTAAACCTAACCCTAACCATAAACCTAACGCAACCTAACCCTAACCCTAACGCTAACCCTAACCCTAACACTAACCCTATCCCTAACCCTAACGCAAACCTAAACCTAACCCTAACACTAACACTAACCCTAACACTAACCCTAAACCTAACCCTAAACCCTAACCCTAACCCTACCGTAACCTAACCCTAAACCTAACCCTAACCCTAACGTAAACCTAAACCTAACCCTAACCCTATCCCTAACCCTAACCCTAACGCAAACCTAACCCTAACCCAACCCTAACACTAAACTTAACCCAAACCCTAACCATAACGCAAACCTATCCCTAACCCTAACCCTAACCCTAACGCAAACCAAACGGTAACCCTAAACCTAAACCTAACCCTAACATTAAAACAAACCTTAACCCTAACCCTAACGCAAACCTACCCCTACCCCGTACACTAACCCTAAAACTAACCCTAAACCTAACCCTAAACCTACCCCTACCCATAACCCTACCCCTAAAACTAACCATAACCCTAACCCTAAACATTAACTATAACCCTAACCCTAACCCTAACCTAACCCTAATCCTAAGTCTAACCCTAAACCTATCACTAAACCTAACATTATACCTAACCCTTACTTTGACCCTAACCTAACCCTAACCCTAACCCTTCCTCTAACCTAACCCTAATCCCAGCCCTAACCCTAACACTAACCCCTAACCCTAACCCTAACCCTAACCATAATGCAAACCTAACCATAACCCTAACCCTAACCCTAACCCTACCATAACATAACCTTAAACCTAACCTTAATCCTAAACCCTAACCCTAACCCTAACCTAACATTAACCCTAACCCTAACCCTGACCTAAGCCTAACTCTTAACCTAACGCTAACCCTAATCCTAACCCTAACCCTAAACCTAACGCAACCCTAACCCTAACCCTAACGCAAACCTAACCCTAACCCTATCCCTAACCCTAACCCTAACGCAAACCTAACCTAACCCTAACCCTAACCCTAACCCTAAATCTAACCCTAACCCTAACGCAAACATAACCCTAACCCTAAAACCCTAACCCTAACCCTAACCCTAACGCAAACCTAACCCTAACCCTATCCCTAACACTAACCCTAACTCTAAACCTAATCCTAACCCTAACCCTAACACAAACTAACCCTAACTCTAACCCTAATCCTAACGCAAACCTAACAATAACCCTAAAATTAAACCTAACCCAAACCCTAACCTTAACGCAAACCTAACCTAACCCTAACCCTAACCCTAACCCTAACGCAAACCTAACCTTAACCCTAACCTTAACCCTAACCCTAACCCTAACCCTAACCAAACCCTAACGCAAACCTAACCCTAACCCTAAACCTAAATCTAACCCTAACTTTAAAACTAAACTTAACCCTAAACCTAACGCAAACCTAACCCTAACCCTAACCCTAACCCTAACCCTAACCCTACCCTTAACCCTACCCCTAACACTAACCATAAACCTAACCCTAAACACTAACTCTAACCCTAACCCTAACCCTTACCTAACCCTAATCCTAAGTCTAACCCTAACCCTAACACTAAAACTAACTTTATACCTAACCCTAACTTTGACCCTAACCTAAACCTAACCCTAACCCTATCTCTAAACTTAACCCTAATCCAAACTGTAACCCTAACACTAACCCATAACCTGAACCTAACCCTAACCCTAACACTAACACTAATGCAAATCTAACCATAAACCTAACCCTAACCCTAACGCATACCTAACACTAACCCTAAAACTAATCTTAACCATAACCCTAACGCAAACCTAACCCTAACCCTAACGCTAACCCTAACCCTAACACTAACCCTATCCCTAACCCTAACGCAAACCTAAACCTAACCCTAACACTAACCTTAACCCTAACACTAACCCTAACCCTAACCCTAAACCCTAACACTAACACTACCGTAACCGAACCCTAAACCTAACCCTAATCCTAAACCCTAACCCTAACCCTAACCTAAGCCTAACTCTTACCCTAACTCTAACCCTAAACCTAAACCTAACCCTAAACTTTCGCAAACTAAACCCTAACACTAACCCAAACCCTAACCCTAACCTAACGAAAACCTAACCCTAAAACTAACCCTAACACTAAATCTAACCCTAACACAAACCTAACCCTAACCCTAACCCTAACCCTAACCCTAAACATAACCCTAACCCTAACCCTAACCCTAACCCTAATGCATACCTAACCCCAAACCTAACCCTAAACCTAACCCTAACCATATCCCTAACGCATACCTAGCCCTAACCCTAACCCTAACCCTAACCCTAACCCTAACCCTAACCCTAACCCTAACCCTAACCCTAACAAAAACCTTAACCATAACGCAAACCTTACCCTATCCCTAACACTAACCCTAACCCTAAAGCATACCTATCCCTAACCCTAACCCTAACACAAACCTATCCCTAAACCTAACCCTATCCATAAACCTAACCCTAACCCTAACCCTAACCTAACCCTAACCCTAACCCTAACGCAAAACTAACTCTAACACTAACCCTAACCCTAACGCAAACCTAACCCTAACATTAACCCTAACCCTAACCCAACCTTAAACCTAACCCTAACCCTAACGCTAACCCTAAACCTAACCCTAATGAAAACCCTACCCTAACTCTCATCCTAACCCTAACCTTAACCGTAACGCAAACCTAAGCCTAACACTAACCTTAACCCTAATCCTAACCCTAAACCTAACCCTAAACCTACCCCTAACCATAAAACCCTAATACAAACACTAACCCGAACCCGAACCATAACCCTAAACCCTTAGACCTATCCCGAATCCTAACCCTAACCCTAACCCTAACGCAAACATAACCCTAACCCTAACACTAACCCTAACTTAAGCCTAAATCTAAGCCTAACCCTAACCCTAAATCTAACCCTACCCCTAACACTAACGCATACCTATCCCTAACCCTAACCCTAAACCTAACGCAAAACAAACCCTAAACCTATCCCCAAAACTTAACCTAACCCTAACGCAAATTTAACCCTAACCCTAACCCTAAGCCTAACACTAACGCAAACCTAACCCTAACCCTAACCCTAAACCTAACCCAAACCCAACACTAAGGCAAATCTAACCCTCACCCTAACCCTAACCCTTACCTTAAACCTAACCTTAACCCTAACCTTAACGAAAACCTAACCCTAACCCTAACCATAACCCTAACCTTAACGCAAACCTAACCCTAACACTAACCCTAACCCTAAACCTAACGCAAACCTAGCCCTAAATCCTACCCCTAACCCTACCCCTAACTCTAACCCTAACGCAAACCTAACCCTAAACCTACCCTAACCCTAACCCTAACATTAACGCAAACCTAACCTTAACCCTAACCATAACCCAAACCCTAACCGTAACTTTAACGCAAACCTAACCCTAACCGTAACCCTAACCCTAAACCTAACCCAAAGCCTAGCCCTAACGCACACCTAACCCTAACTCTAACCCTAACCCTTACCCTAACGCAAACCTAACCCTAACCCTTACCCCAACCCTAACCCTATCCCTAACGGAAACCTAACCGTAACACTAACCCTAACCCTAACCCTAAACCTAAACCTAAACCTACCCCTACCCATAACCCTAAGCCTAACACCAACCATAACCCTAACCCTAAAAACTAACTTTAACATCAAAACTAACCATAAGCTAACCCTAATCCTAAGCCTAACACTAACCCTAACCCTAAACCTAACGCTAACATTGACCGTTACCTAAACCTAAACCTAACGCTAACTCTAACCCTAACCTAATCCTAACCCTAACCCTAAACCGAACCCTAACCCTAACCTTAACCCTACCCCTAACGCAAACCTAACCCTAACCCTAACCCTAAAGCTAACAATAACCTTAAAACTAACCTTAACCTTAACCCTAACGCAAACCTAACCCTAACCCTAACTCTAACTCTAACACTTACCCTAAACCCTAGCCCTAACCCTAACCCTAACCATAACCCTAACCCTAACGCAAACCTAACCCTAACCCTTACCCTAACCCTAACCCTAACGCAAACATAACCCTAACCCTAACCCTAACCCTAACCCTAACGCAAACCTAAACCTAACCCTAACCCTAACCATAACCCTAACGTATACCTAAACCTAACCCTAAACCTAACTTTAAAACTAAACCCTAACCCTATCCCTAACCCTAACTCTAACGCTAATCTAAACCTAACCCTAACTTAAACCCTAAACCTAACATGAAAACTAACCTTAACCCTAACCCTAACCGAACCCTAACCCTAACCTAACCCTAAACCTAACCCTAACCCTAACGCAAACCTAACCCTAACCCTAACCCTAACCGTAAACCTAACGCAAACCTAACCCTAATTCCTAACCCTAACCCTAACCCTAAACCTAACCCTAACGCTAACGCAAACCTAACCCTAAACCTAACCCTAACAATAACCCTAACGCAAACCTAACCCTAACCCTAACCCTAACGCAAACCTAACCCTAACCCTAACCCTAACCCTAACCATAACCCTAACCCAAACTCTAACGCAAACCTAACCCTAACCCCAAACTTAAACCTAACCCTAACATTAAAACTAACTGTAAACCTAACCCTAACCAAAACATACCCCTACCCCAAACTCTAACCCTAACCCTAACCCTAAACCTAACCCTAAACCTACCCCTACCCATAACCCTAAGCCTAACACTAACCATAACCCTAACCCTAAACACTAACTCTAACCTTAACCCTAACCCTAAGCTAAGCCTAATCCTAAGCCTAACACTAACCCTAAACCTAAACCTAAACCTACCTAAACCTAATGCTAAGATTGACCGTTACCTAAACATAAACCTAACCCTAACTCTAACCCTAACCCTAATCCTAACACTAACCCTAACACTAAACCCTAACCCTAACCCTAACCCTAACGCAAACCTAACCATAACCCTAATCCTAACCCTTACGCAAACCTAAACCTAACCCTAACCCTAACCGTAACCCTAACCCTAACCATAACGCAAACCTAACCCTAACCCTAACCCTAACCCTAACGCAAAACTAACCCTAAACCTAACCCTAAACAGAACCCTAAACCTAACACTAACCCTAACGCAAACCTAACCCTAAACCCAACCCTAAACCTAACCCTAACCCTATACCCTAACAATAACCCTACCCTAACCTAACCCTAACCCTATACCCTAACCCTAACTCTACCCTAACCTAACCCTAAACCTAACCCTAATCCTAACATAAGCCTAAATCTTACACTAACACCTAACCCTAAACCTAACCCTAACCCTAAATCTAACGCGAACCTAACTCTATCCCTAACCCTAACCCTAACCCTAACCATAAAGCTAACCCTAAACTTACAAGTAACCTTAACCCTACCCTAACGCAAACTTAACCCTAACCCTAACTCTAACTCTAACCCTAAACCTAACCCTAACCCTAACCTAAACACTAACCCTAATGAAAAGCTAAACCTAAACCTATCCCTAACCCTAACCCTGACGCAAACATAACCATAACCCTAACCGTAACCCTAAACCTAACGCAAACCTAACCCTAACCCTAACCCTAACCCTAACCATAACCCTAACGCAAAACTTACCCTAACTCTAACTCTAACCCTAAACCTAACCCAAATCCTAACCTTAACGCAAACCTAACCCTAACCCTAACCCTAACCCTAACCCTAACGCAAACCTAACATTAACCCTAAACCTAACCCTAACCCTAACCGTAACCCAAACCGTAACGCAAACTAACCCTAATCCTAAACCTAAACCTAACCCTAACCTTAAAACTAACCTTAACCCTACACCTAACGCAAACCTAACCCTAACCCTAACCCTACCCCTAACCCTATACCTAACCCTACTTCTAACCTAACCCTAACACTAACCATAACCCTAACCCTAAACATTAACTCTAGCACTAAACCTAACCCTAAGGTAACCCTAATCCGAAGTCTAACACTAACCCCTAACCCTAACCTAACCCTAAACCTAACCCTAACTTTGAACCTAACCTAACGCTAACCCTAACCCTAACCCTACCTCTAACCCTAAACCTAATCCTAACCCTAACCCTAACCCTAAACCCTAACCCTAACCCTAACCCTAACCCTAAACCTAACCATAAACCTAACGTAAACCTAACCCTAATCTTACCCCTAACTCTAAACCTAATGCAATCCTAACGCTAACCCTAACCCTAACCATAACCATAACCCTAACGCAAACCTAACCCTAACCCTAAACCTAACCCTAACCCTAACCCTAACCCAAACCCTAAGGCAAACCTAACCCTAACCCTAAACGTAAACCTAACCCTAACATTAAAACTAACCTTAACCCTAAACCTAACACAAACCTAACCCTAACCCTAACCCTAACGGAAACATAACTCTAACCCTAACCTTAAAACTAACGCAAACCTAACACTAAATCCTAACCATAAACCTTACCCTATACCTAATCCTAATTCTAACCTAACCCTAACACTAACCATAACCTTAACCCTAACCCTAACGCTAACCTAACCATAGCCTAACCCTAATCCTAACATGAAACCTAACCCTAACACTAACCTAACCATAACCCTAAAGCTAACCCTAAACCTACCACTGTACCTACCCCTAACCCTAACCCTAACCCTAAACCTAACCCTAAACCAACCCCTACCCATAACCCTAAACCTAAACTAACCATAACCCTAACCCTAAACATTAACTCTTGCCCTAATCTTAACCCTAAGGTAACCCAATTCCGAAGTCTAACCCTAACCCCTAACCCTAAACCTAACCCTAAACCTAACCCTAACTTTGACCCTAACCTAACGCTAACCCTAACCCTAAACCTACATCTAACCCTAACACTAATCCTAACCCTAACCCTAACCCTAAACCCTAACCCTAACCCTAACCCTAAACCTAACCATAACCCTAACGCAAACCTAACCCTAATCTTAACCCTAACTCTAAACCTAATGCAATCCTAACGCTAACCCTAACCCTAACCCTAACCATAACCCTAACGCAAACCTAACCCTAACCCTAACCCTAAACCTAACTCTAAACCTAACCCTAACCCTAACCCTAACCCTAACCCTAACACTAACACTAACGCAAACGTAACCCTAACCCTAACCCTATCCCTACCCTAACGCAAACCTAACCCTAACCATAACCCTAACGCAAACCTAACACTAACCCTAACCCTAACCCTAACCCTAACGCAACCCTAACCCTAAACCTAACACTAACCCTTACCATAACGCATACCTAAACCTAGCGCTAACCCTAACCCTAACCCTAACACAAACCTAAACCTAACCCTAAACCTAACCCTAAACCTATACCCTAACCCTAACCCTACCCTAACCTAACACTAACCCTATACCCTAACCCTAACTCTTACCTAACCTAACCCTAAACCTAACTCTAATCCTAACCTAAGCCTAAAATTTACACTAACACCTAACCCTAAACATAACCATAACCCTAAATCTAACGCAAACCTAACCCTAACCCTAACCCTAACCCTAAACCTAACCCTAATCCTAAAGCTAACCCTAAACTTAAAAGTAACCTTAACCCTACCCTAACGCAAACCTAACCCTAACACTAACTCTAACTCTAACACTAACCCTAAACCCTAACCCTAACCATAACCCTAACCCTAACGCAAACCTAACCCTAACCCTTACCCTAACCCTAACCCTAACGCAAACATAACCCTAACCCTAACCCTAACCCTAACCCTAACGCAAACCTAAACCTAACACTAACCCTAACCATAACCCTAACGCATACCTAACCCTAACCCTAAACCTAACTTTAAAACTAAACCCTAACCCTATCCCTAACCCTAACTCTAACGCTAATCTAAACCTAACCCTAACTTAAACCCTAAACCTAACATGAAAACTAACCTTAACCCTAACCCTAACCGAACCCTAACCCTAACCTAACCCTAAACCTAACCCTAACCCTAACGCAAACCTAACCCTAACCCTAACCCTAACCGTAAACCTAACGCAAACCTAACCCTAATTCCTAACCCTAACCCTAACCCTAACCCTAACCCTAACGCTAACGCAAACCTAACCCTAAACCTAACCCTAACAATAACCCTAACGCAAACCTAACCCTAACCCTAACCCTAACGCAAACCTAACCCTAACCCTAACCCTAACCCTAACCATAACCCTAACCCAAACTCTAACGCAAACTTAACCCTAACCCCAAACTTAAACCTAACCCTAACATTAAAACTAACTGTAAACCTAACCCTAACCAAAACATACCCCTACCCCAAACTCTAACCCTAACCCTAACCCTAAACCTAACCCTAAACCTACCCCTACCCATAACCCTAAGCCTAACACTAACCATAACCCTAACCCTAAACACTAACTCTAACCTTAACCCTAACCCTAAGCTAAGCCTAATCCTAAGCCTAACACTAACCCTAAACCTAAACCTAAACCTACCTAAACCTAATGCTAAGATTGACCGTTACCTAAACATAAACCTAACCCTAACTCTAACCCTAACCCTAATCCTAACACTAACCCTAACACTAAACCCT
>NC_142515.1:69442500-69457500 GCF_057876585.1 Rhinolophus sinicus
CCTAACCCTAAACCTAACCCTAACACTAACACTAAAGTAAACCTAACCGTAACCCTAACCCTAACCTTAAACCTAAACTTTACCCTAACCCTAACGAAAACCTAACCCTCAACCTAACCTTAACCCTAACCCTAACGCTAACCTCAACCTAACTCTAACCCTAACGTTAACGCAAACCTAACCCTAAATTCTAACCCTAACCCTAACCCTAAACCTAACCCTAACCCTAACCCTAACCCTAACGCAAACTTAACCTACCCTAACACTAACCCTAACCCTAACCCTAAACATAACCCTAACCCTAACCCTAAACCTAACGCAAACCTAACCCTAACCCTAACCCAAACCCTTACCCTAACCCTATCCCTAACCATACCCTAACCCAAACCCTAACGCAAACTTAACCCTAACACTAAACCTAAACCTAACACTAACATTAAAACTAACCTTAACCCTTACCCTAACGCAAACATACCCATACCCCATACCCTAACCCTAACCATAACCCTAAACCTAACCATAAACCTACCCCTACCCATAACCCTAAGCCTAAAACTAACCATAACCCTAACCCTAAACACTAACTCTAACCTTAAGCATAATCCTAACACTAAACATAACCCTAACCCTACCATAACACTAATGCAAACCTAACCATAACCCTAACGCAAACCTAAACCTAACCCTAACCCTAAACCTAACCCTAACCTAACCCTAATGCAAAACTAACCCTAACCCTAACCCTAAATCTAACGCAAACCTAACCCTAAAACTAACCCTAAACAGAACCCTAACCCTAACCCTGACCCTAACGCAAACCTAACCCTAAACCTAACCCTAAACCTAACCCTAAGCCTATACCCTAACCCTAACTCAACCCTAACCTAACCCTAAACCTAACTCTAACCCTAACCAAAGCCCAATTCTTACACTAACACCTAACCCTAAACCTAACCATAACCCTAAATCTAACGCAAACCTAACCCTAACCCTAACCGTAACCCTAAACCTAACCCTAATCCTAAAGCTAACCCTAAACTTAAAAGTAACCTTAACCCTACCCTAACGCAAACCTAACCCTAACCCTAACCCTAACCCTAACCCTAACCCTAACCCTAAACTTAAAACTAACCTTAACCCTAACCCTAACGCAAACCTAACCCTAACCCTAACCCTAACCCTAACACTAACCCTAACCCTAGCCCTAGCCCTAACCCTTACCCTAACCCTAACCGTAACCCAAACCCTAACGCAAGCCTAACCCTAACCTTAACCCTAACCCTAACCCAACCTTAACCCTAACCCAAACCCTAACTAAAACCTAACCTTTACCCTAACCCTAAAGCTAACCCTAAACTTAAAACTAACCTTAACCCTAACCCTATCGCAAACCTAACCCTAAACCTAACTCTAACTCTAACCAGAACCCTAAACCCTAACCCTAACCCTAACCCTAACCCTAATGCAAACCTAACATTAACCCTAACCTTATCCCTAACCTTAAACCTAACCTTAACCCTAACGAAAACCTAACCCTAACGCTAACCCTAACCCTAACCCTAACGCACACCTAACCCTAACCCTAACCCTAATCCTAAACCTAACGCAAATCTAACCCTAATTCCTAAACCAAACCCTAACCCTAATCCTAACCCTAACGCAAACCTAACCCTAACCCTAACCTTAACCCTAACAAAACCTAACCCTAACCAAAACCCTAACCGTAAACCTAACCCAAACCCTAACCCTAACGCAAACCTAACCCTAACCCTAACTCTAACCCTATCCTAACCCTAACGAAAACCTAACCCTAACCCTAAACCTAACCCTAACCCTAACCCTAACGCTAACGCAAACCTAACCGTAACCCTAACCTTAACGATAACCTTAAACCTAACCTTAACCCTAACCCTAACGAAAACCTAACCCTAACACTAACCCTAATCCTAACTCAAACCTAATCCTAACCCTAGCCCTAACCGTAAACCTAACGCAAACCTAACCCTAAATCCTAACCCTAACTTAACCCTAACCCTAACGCTAAGGCAAACCTAACCATAAACCTATCCCTAACCCTAACTCTAACCCTAACGCAAACTTAACCCTAACCCTAACCCTAACGCAAACCTAACTCTAACCCTAAACATAACCGTAAACCTAACCCAAACCCTAACCCTAACACAAACCTAACCCTAAAACTAACCCTAATCCTAATGCAAACCTTACCCTAACCCTAACCCTAACCCTAAGCTAACCCTAATCCTAAGCCTAACACTAACACTAACACTAAAACTAACCCTAAACCTAACGCTAACATTGACCGTAACCTAAACCTAAACCTAACCCTAACTCTAACCCTAACCCTAATCCTAACACTACCACTAACACTAATTCCTAACCCTAACCCTAACCCTAACCCTAATGCAAACCTAACCATAACCCTAACCCTAACCCTAACGCAAAGCGAAACCTAACCCTAACCCTAAACCTAACCCTAACCCTAACCCGAATGCAAACCTAACCCTAACCCTAACCCTAACCCTAACGCAAACCTAACCCTAAAACTAACTCTAAATGGAACCCTAACCCTAACCCTACCCTAACGCAAACCTAACCATAAACCTAACCCTAAACCTAACCCTAAGCCTATACCCTAACCCTAACTCTACCCTAGCCTAACCCTAAACCTAACTCTAACCCTAACCTAAGCCTATCTCTTACACTAACACCTAACCCTAAACCTAACCATAACCCTAAATCTAACGCAAACCTAACCCCAACCCTAACCCTAAACCTAACCCTAATCCTAAAGCTAACCCTAAACTTAAAAGTAACCTTAACCCTACCCTAACGCAAACCTAACCCTAACCCTAACTCTAACTCTAACCCTAACACTAAACCCTAACCCTAACCATAACCCTAATCCTAAACCTAACCCTAACGGAAAACTAACCGTAACCCTAACACTAACCCTAACCTTAAACCTAACCTTAACCCTAAACCTAACGAAAACCTAACCCTAACCCTATCCCCAACCCTAACCCTGACGCAAACCTAACCCTAACCCTAACCCTAAACCTAACGAAAACCTAACCCTAAATCCTAACCCTAACCATAACCCTAACCCTAACCCTAACCCTAACGCAAACCTAAACCTAAACCTAACCCTAACCCTAACCCTAACCCTAACCCTAACGCAAACCTAACCATGACCCTAACCCTAACCCTAACACTAACGCAAACCTAACCCTAACCCTAACCCTAACCGAAAGACTAACTCTAACGCAAACGTAACCCTAACCCTAACTCTAACCATAAACCTAACGCAAACCTAACCCTAACCCTGACCCTAACAATAACCCTAACGCAAACCTAACCCTAATCCTAACCCTAAACCTAACCCTAACCCTAACACTAACGTAAACCTAACCGTAACCCTAACCCTAACCTTACACTTAAACTTTACCCTAACCCTAACGAAAACCTAACCCTCAACCTAACCCTAACTCTAACCCTAACGGTAACCTAAAATTAACTCTAACCCTAACCCTAACGCAAACCTAACCCTAAATTCTAACACTAACCCTAACCCTAAACCTAACCCTAACACTAACCCTAACCCTAAGGCAAACCTAAACCTACCCTAACACTAACCCTAACCCTAAACATAACCCTAACCCTAACCCTAAACCTAACGCAAACCTAACCCTAACCCTAACCCAAACCCTTACTCTAACCCTAACCCAAACCATAACCCTAACCCAAATCCTAACGCAAACTTAACCCTAACACTAAACCTTAACCCTAACCCTAACGCTAACATACCCCTACCCCTATCCCTAACCCTAACCCTAACCCTAAACCTAACCATAAACCTACCCCTACCTATAACCCTAAGCCTAACACTAACCATAACCCTAACCCTAAACACTAACTCTAACCTTAAGCATAATCCTAACACTAAACAATAATCCTAACCCTAACCCTAACCCTAATGCAAACCTAACCATAACCCTAAAGCAAACCTAAAACTAACCCTAACCCTAAACCTAGCCCTAACCCTAACACTAACGCAAAACTAACCCTAACCCTAATCCTAAACCTAACGCAAACCTAACCCTAAACCTAACCCTAAACAGAACCATAACCCTAACCCTAACCCTAACGCAAACCTAACCCTAAACCTAACCCTAAATCTAACCCTAACCATATACCCTAAGACTAACCCTACCCTAACCTAACCTTAACCCTATACCCTAACCCTAACTCTACCCTAAACTAACCCTAAACCTATCCCTAACCCTAACCTAAGCCTAACTCTTACACTAACACCTAACCCTAAACCTAATCCTAACCCTAAATCTAACGCAAACCTAACCCTAACCCTAACCCTAACCCTAAACCTAACCCTAACCCTAAAGCTAAACCTAAACTTAAAACTAACCTTAACCCTACCCTAACGCAAACCTAACCCTAACCCTAACTCTAAATCTAACCCTAACCCTTAACCATAACCCTAAACCCTAACCCTAACCCTAACCCTAACCCTAACGCAAAACTAACCGTAACCATAACCCTAACCCTAAACTTAAACATAACCTTAACCCTGACCCTAACGAAAACCTAACCCTAAACCTATCCCTAACCATAACCCTGATGCAAACCTAACCCTAACTCTAACGCAAACCTAACCCTAAAAACTAACACTAAACCTAACCCTAACCCTAACCCTAACCCTAACCCTAACGCAAACCTAACCCTAAACCTAACCCTAACCCTAACCTTAACCCTAACGCAAACCTACCCCTAACCCTAACCCTAAACCTAACCCTAACCCTAACCCTAACCCTAACCCTAACCCTAACACTAACCCTAACCCTAGCCCTAGCCCTAACCCTTACCCTAACCGTAACCGTAACCCAAACCCTAACGCAAACCTAACCCTAACCTTAACCCTAACCCTAACCCAACCTTAACCCTAACCCTAAAACTAACTCAAACCTAACCCTAACCCTAACCCTAAAGCTAACCCTAAACTTAAAACTAACCTTAGCCTAACCCTATCGCAAACCTAACCCTAAACCTAACTCTAACTCTAATTAGAACCCTAAACCCTAATCCTAACCCTAACCCTAACCCTAATGCAAACCTAACATTAACCCTAACGTTATCCCTAACCTTAAACCTAAACTTAACCCTAACCCTAACGAAAACCTAACCCTAACGCTAACCCTAACCCTAACCCTAACGCACACCTAACCCTAACCCTAACCCTAATCCTAAACCTAAAGCAAATCTAACCCTAATTCCTAAACAAACCCTAAACCTAACCCTAAACCTAACGCAAACCTAACCCTAAACCTAAACGTAATCCTAACACTAACCATAACCCTAATGCAAACCTAACCCTAACCCTAACGCTAACCCCAACAATACCTAACCCTAACCCAAACCCTAACCCTAAACCTAACCCAAACCCTAACCCTAACGCAAACCTAACCCTAACCCTAACTCTAACCCTATCCTAACCCTAACAAAAACCTAACCCTAACCCTAAACCTAACTCTAACCCTAACGCTAACGCAAACCTAACCATAAACATATCCCTAACCCTAACCCTAACCCTAACGCAAACTTAACCCTAACGCTAACCCTAACGCAAACCTAATCCTAACCCTAACCCTAACCTTAACCCTAACGCAAACCTAACCCAAACCCTAACCCTAAACCTAACCCTAACCCTAACCCTAACGCAAACCTAATCGTAACCCTAGCCCTAACCGTAAACCTAACGCAAACCTAAACCTAAATCCTAACCCTAACCTTAACCCTAACCCTAACACTAAGGCAAACCTAACCATAAACCTATCCCTAACCATAACCCTATCCCTAACGCAAACTTAACCCTAACCCTAACCCTAACGCAAACCTAACTCTAACCCTAAACATAACCCTAAACCTAACCCAAACCCTAACCCTAACACAAACCTAACCCTAAAACTAACCCTAATCCTAACGCAAACCTTACCCTAACCCTAACCCTAACCCTAACCCTAAGCTAACCCTAATCCTAAGTCTAACACTAACCCTAACCCTAAAACTAACCCTAAACCTAACGCTAACATTGACCGTAACCTAAACCTAAACCTAAACCTAACTCTAAACCTAACCCTAATCCTAAAGCTAACCCTAAACTTAAAAGTAACCTTAACCCTACCATAACGCAAACCTAACCCAAACCCTAACTCTAACTCTAACCCTAACACTAAACCCCAACCCTAACCATAACCCTAATCCTAAACCTAACTCTAACGGAAAACTAACCGTAACCCTAACACTAACCCTAACCTTAAACCTAACCTTAACCCTAAACCTAACGAAAACCTAACCCTAACCCTATCCCTAACCCTAACCCTGACGCAAACCTAACCTTAACCCTAACCCTAACCCTAACGAAAACCTAACCCTAAATCCTAACCCTAACCATAACCCTAACCCTAACCCTAACCCTAACGCAAACCTAAACCTAAACCTAACCCTAACCCTAACCCTAACCCTAACGCAAACCTAACCATGACCCTTACCCTAACCCTAACACTAACGCAAACCTAACCCTAACCCTAACACTAACCCAAAGCCTAACTCTAACGCAAACCTAACCCTAACCCTAACTCTAACCATAAACCTAACGCAAACCTAACCCTAACCCTGACCCTAACAATAACCCTAACGCAAACCTAACCCTAACCCTAACCCTAAACCTAACCCTAACCCTAACACTAACGTAAACCTAACCGTAACCCTAACCCTAACCTTAAACTTAAACTTGACCCTAACCCTAACGAAAACCTAACCCTCAACCTAACCCTAACTCTAACCCTAACGCTAACCTAAAACTAACTCTAACCCTAACCCTAACGCAAACCTAACCCTAAATTCTAACTCTAACCCTAACCCTAAACCTAACCCTAACACTAACCCTAACCCTAAACCTAACCATAAACCTACCCCTACCTATAACCCTAAGCCTAACACTAACCATAACCCTAACCCTAAACACTAACTCTAACCTTAAGCATAATCCTAACACTAAACAATAATCCTAACCCTAACCCTAACCCTAATGCAAACCTAACCATAACCCTAAAACAAACCTAAAACTAACCCTAACCCTAAACCTAACCCTAAACCTAACACTAACGCAAAACTAACCCTAACCCTAATCCTAAACCTAATGCAAACCTAACCCTAAACCTAACCCTAAACAGAACCATAACCCTAACCCTAACCCTAACGCAAACCTAACCCTAAACCTAACCCTAAATCTAACCCTAACCATATACCCTAAGACTAACCCTACCCTAACCTAACCTTAACCCTATACCCTAACCCTAACTCTACCCTAAACTAACCCTAAACCTATCCCTAACCCTAACCTAAGCCTAACTCTTACACTAACACCTAACCCTAAACCTAATCCTAACCCTAAATCTAACGCAAACCTAACCCTAACCCTAACCATAACCCTAAACCTAACCCTAACCCTAAAGCTAAACCTAAACTTAAAACTAACCTTAACCCTACCCTAACGCAAACCTAACCCTAACCCTAACTCTAAATCTAACCCTAACCCTTAACCATAACCCTAAACCCTAACCCTAACCCTAACCCTAACCCTAACGCAAAACTAACCGTAACCATAACCCTAACCCTAACCTTAAACATAACCTTAACCCTGACCCTAACGAAAACCTAACCCTAAACCTATCCCTAACCATAACTCTGATGCAAACCTAACCCTAACTCTAACGCAAACCTAACCCTAAAAACTAACCCTAAACCTAACCCTAACCCTAATCCTAACCTAACCCTAACGGAAAACTAACCGTAACCCTAACACTAACCCTAACTTTAAACCTAACCTTAACCCTAAACCTAACGAAAACCTAACCCTAACCCTATCCCTAACCCTAACCCTGACGCAAACCTAACCCTAACCCTAACCCTAAACCTAACGAAAACCTAACCCTAAATCCTAACCCTAACCATAACCCTAACCCTAACCATAACACTAACGCAAACCTAAACCTAAACCTAACCCTAACCCTAACCTAACCCTAACGCAAACCTAACCCTAACCCTAACCCTAACCCTAACCCTAACCCTAACCCTAACGCAAACTTAACCCTAACCCTAACCCTAACCCTAACCCAAAGCCTATCTCTAACGCAAACCTAACCCTAATCCTAACTCTAACCCTAAACCTAACGCAAAACTAACCCTAACCCTAACCCTAACAATAACCCTAACGCAAACCTAACCCTAACCCTATCCCTAAACCTAACCCTAACCCTAACACTAACGTAAACCTAACCGTAACCCTAACCCTAACCTTAAAGTTAAACTTTACCCTAACCCAAACGAAAACCTAACACTCAACCTAACCCTAACCCTAACCCTAACGCTAACCTAAACCTAACTCTAACCGTAACCCTAACGCAAACCTAACCGTAAATTCTAACCCTAACCCTAACCCTAAACCTAACCCTAACACTAACCCTAACCCTAACGCAAACCTAAACCTACCCTAACACTAACCCTAACCCTAACCCTAAACATAACCCTAACCCTAACCCTAAACCTAACGCAAACCTAACCCTAACCCTAACCCAAACCCTTACCCTAACCCTAACCCTAACCATAACCCTAACTCAAACCCTAACGCAAACTTAACCCTAACACTAAACCTAAACCTAACACTAACATTAAAACTAACCTTAACCCTAACCCTAACGCAAACATACCCCTACCCCTATCCCTAACCCTAACCCTAACCCTAAACCTAACCATAAACCTACCCCTACCCATAACCCTAAGCCTAACACTAACCATAACCCTAAACCTAAACACTAACTCTAACCTTAAGCATAATCCTAACACTAAACAATAATCTTAACCCTAACCCTAACCGTAATGCAAACCTAACCATAACCCTAACGCAAACCTAAACCTAAACCTAACCCTAAACCTAACCCTAACCCTAACACTAACGCAAAACTAACCCTAACCCTAATCCTAACCCTAACGCAAACCTAACCCTAAACCTAACCCTAAGCAGAACCATAACCCTAACCCTAACCCTAACGCAAACCTAACCCTAAACCTAACCCTAAACCTAACCCTAACCATATACCCTAAGAGTAACCCTACCCTAACCTAACCTTAACCCTATACCCTAACCCTAACTCTACCCTTACCTAACCCTAAACCTATCCCTAACCGTAACCTAAGCCTAACTCTTACACTAACACCTAACCCTAAACCTAATCCTAACCCTAAATCTAACGCAAACCTAATCCTAACCCTAACCCTAACCCTAAACCTAACCCTAACCCTAAACCTAAACCTAAACTTAAAACTAACCTTAACCCTACCCTAACGCAAACTTAACCCTAACCCTAACTCTAACTCTAACCCTAACCCTTAACCCTAACCCTAAACCCTAACCCTAACCCTAACCCTAACCCTAACGCAAAACTAACCGTAACCATAACCCTAACCCTAACCTTAAACATAATCTTAACCCTGACCCTAACGAAAACCTAACCCTAAACCTATCCCTAACCCTAACCCTGACGCAAACCTAACCCTAACTCTAACGCAAACCTAAACCTAAATCCTAACCCTAACCCTAACCCTAACCCTAACCTTAACGCAAACCTAACCCTAAACCTAACCCTAACCCTAACCTTAACCCTAACGCAAACCTACCCCTAACCCTAACCCTAAACCTAACCCTAACCTTAACCCTAACCCTAACACTAACCCTAACCCTAGCCCTAGCCCTAACCCTTACCCTAACCGTAACCGTAACCCAAACCCTAAAGCAAACCTAACCCTAACATTAACCCTAACCCTAACCCAACCTTAACCCTAACCCTAACCCTAACTCAAACCTAACCCTAACCCTAACCCTAAAGCTAACCCTAAACTTAAAACTAACCTTAACCCTAACCCTAACGAAAACCTAACCCTAACGCTAACCCTAACCCTAACCCTAACGCACACCTAACACTAACCCTAACCCTAATCCTAAACCTAACGCAAATCTAACCCTAATTCCTAAACCAAACCCTAAACCTAACCCTAAACCTAACGCAAACCTAACACTAAACCTAAAACTAATCCTAACCCTAACCCTAACCCTAACGAAAACCTAACCCTAACCCTAACCCTAACCCTAACAAAACCTAACCCTAACCCAAACCCTAACCCTAAACCTAACCCAAACCCTAACCATAACGCAAACCTAACCCTAACCCTAACTCTAACCCTATCCTAACCCTAACGAAAACCTAACCCTAACCCTAAACATAACCCTAACCCTAACCCTAACACTAACGAAAACCTAACCGTAACCCTAACCTTAACGCTAACCTTAAACCTAAACATAACCCTAACCCTAACGAAAACCTAACCCTAACGCTAACCCTAACCCTAACCCTAACGCACACCTAACACTAACCCTAACCCTAATCCTAAACCTAACGCAAACCTAACCCTAAATCCTAACCCTAACCTTAACCCTAACGCTAACGCTAACGCAAACCTAACCATAAACCTATCCCTAACCCTAACCCTAACACTAACGCAAACTTAACCCTAACCCTAACCCTAACGCAAACCTAATCCTAACCCTAACCCTAACCTTAACCCTAACGCAAACCTACCCCCAACCCTTACCCTAACCCTAACCCTAACACTAACCCTAACCCTAACCCTAACGCAAACCTAACCCTAAACCTAACCCTAACCCTAACCCTAACTCAAAGCCAAACCCTAACGCAAACCAAACCCTAACCCTAACCATAACACTAACCTTAAACCTAAACTTAACCCAAACCCTAACGAAAACCTAACCCTAAACCTAACGTTAGCCATAATCCTAATGCTAACCTAAACCTAACGCTAACCCTAACCCTAACCCTAATGCATTCCTAAACCTGAACGTAACCCTAACCCTAACCCTAACGCAAACCTAAACTTAATCCAAACCCTAACCCTAACCCTAACCCTAACCTAAACGTAATCCAAACCCTACCCTAACCCTAACCCTAACCCTAACCCTAACCCTAACGCATACCTAACCCTACCCCTAACCCTAAATCTAACCCTAACACGAACCTAACCCTAACCCTAACCGTAAACCTAACCCTAACCCTAACCTAAACCTAACCCAAACCCTAACCCTAACACTAACCCTAACTCTAAACATAACATTTATCCTGAACCCTAACCCTAACCCTAATCCTAACCCTAATCCTAACGCAAACCTAACCCTAACCCTAACCCTAAACCTAACCCTAACCCTAACGCAAACCTAACCCTAACCCTAACTCTCACACTAACCCTAACACTAAACCCTAACCCTAACCATAAACCTAACCCTAACCCTAACCCTAACCCTAACGCACACTTAACCGTAACCCTAACACTAACCCTAACCTTAAACCTAACTTAACCATAACCCTAACGCAAACCTAACCCTAACCCTAACCCTAACCCTAACACTAACCCTAACCCTAACCCTAACGCAAACCTAACCCTAACCTTAACCCTAACCCTAACGCAAACCAAACCCTAAACCTAACCGTAACACTAACCCTAGCCCTAACGCAAACCTAACCCTAACCCTAACCCTAACTGTAAACCTAACGCAAACCTAACCATAAATCATAACCCTAACACTATCCCTAACCCTAACGCATACCTAACCCTAACCCTAACCCTAACGCAAACCTAAATTTAACCCTATCCCTTACCTTAACCCTAACACAAGCCTATCCCTAAACCTAACCCTATCCATAAACCTAACCCTAAACCTAAACCTAACGTAACCCTAACCTTAACCCTAACCCTAACCCTAACCTTAATGCAAACCTAACCCTAACCCTAACCCTAACCTTAACGCAAACCTAACCCTAAACTAAACGCTAACCCTAAAACCCTAACGCTAACCCTAACCCTAACCCTAACGCTAACCCTAAACCCTAGCGCTATCCCTAACTCTAACCCTGACCGTAACCCTAACCCTAACGCAAACCTAACCAAATCCTAACCCTAAACCTAACCCTAACCTTAAAACTAACCTTAACCCTAACCCTAACGCAAACCTAACCGTAACCCTAACACTAACACTAACCCTAGACCTAAACCTAACCATAACCCTAAACGTAACCCTAACCCCAAAACTAACCCTAACCCTAACGCAAACCTAACCCTAACCCTAACCGTAACCATAGCCCTAACCCTATCCCTAACGCAAACATTACCCTAAACCAAACCCTAACATTAACCCTAACCATAACCCAACCCTAACTCTAACCCTAACGCAAACCTAACCCTAGCCCTAACATTAAAGCTAAACCTAAACTTAAAACTAACCTTAACCCTAACCCTAACGCAAACCTAACCTTAACCCTAACCCTAACCCTAACCATAACACAAGCCTATCCCTAAACCTAACCCTATCCATAAACCTAACCCTAAACCTAACCCTAACCTAACCCTATCCTTAACCCTAACCCTAACCCAACCCTAACCCTAACCCTAACCCTAACCCTAACTCAAACCTAACCCTAACCCTAATCCTAAAACTAACCCTAAACTTAAAACTAACCTTAACCCTAACCCTATCGCAAACCTAACCCTAAACCTAACTCTCACTCTAACCAGAACCATAAACCCTAACCCTAACCCTAACCCTAACCTTAATGCAAACCTAACCGTAACCCTAACCCTATCCCTAACCTTAAACCTAACTTTAACCCTAACCCTAACGAAAAACTAACCCTAACGCTAACCCTAACCCTAACCCTAACGCACACCTAACCCTAAACCTAACCCTAATCCTAAACCTAACACAAATCTAACCCTAATTCCTAAACCTAACCCTAAACCTAACCCAAACCCTAACGCAAACCTCACCCTAACACTAACCCTAACGAAACCTAACCCTAACCCAAACCCTAACACTAAACCTAACCCAAACCCTAACCCTAACGCAAACCTAACCCTAACCCTAACTCTAACCTTAACCCTAACCCTAACGCAAACCTAACCCTAACCCTAATCCTAACCCTAACCCTAACCCTAACACTAACGCAAACCTAACCGTAACCCTAACCCTGACGCAAACCTAACCCTAACGCAAACCTAACTCTAAATCCTAACCCTACCCTAACCCTAACCCTAACCCTAACCCTAACGCAAACCTAACCCTAAACCTAACCCTAACCCTAACCTTAACCCTAACGCAAACCTACCCCTAACCCTAACCCTAACACTAACCCTAACCCTAACCCTAACGCAAACCTAACCCTAACCCTAAACCTAACCCTAACCCTAACCCTAACTCAAAGCCAAACCCTAACGCAAACCAAACCCTAACCCTAACCATAACACTAACCTTAAACCTAAACTTAACCCTAACCCTAACGAAAACCTAACCCTAAACCTAACCTTAGTCATAATCCTAATGCTAACCTAAACCTAACGCTAACCCTTACCCTAACCCTAATGCATTCCTAAACCTGAACGAAACCCTAACCCTAACCCTAACGCAAACCTAAAATTAATCCAAACCCAAACCCTAACCCTAACCTAAACTTAATCCAAACCCTAACCCTAACCCTAACCCTAACCCTAACCCTAACCCTAACGCATACCTAACCCTACCCCTAACCCTAAATCTAACCCTAACACGAACCTAACCCTAACCCTAACCCTAACCCTAACCCTAACCCTAACCTAAACCTAACACAAACCCTAACCCTACACTAACCCTAACTCTAAACATAACATTAATCCTGAACCCTAACACTAACCCTAACCCTAACCCTAATCCTAACGAAAACCTAAGCCTAACCCTAACCCTAACCCTAACCCTAACCCTAACGCACACCTAACCGTAAGCCTAACACTAACCCTAACCTTAAACCTAAACTTAACCCTAACCCTAACGCAAACCTAACCCTAACCCTAACCCTAACCCTAACCCTAACCCTAACGCAAACCTAACCCTAACCTTAACCCTAACCCTAACGCAAACCAAAGCCTAAACCTAACCGTAACACTAACCCTAACCCTAACGCAAACCTAACCCTAACCCTAAACCTAACCGTAAACCTAACGCAAACCTAACCCTAATCCTAACCCTAACACTAACCCTAACCCTAACGCATACCTAACCCTAACCCTAACCCTAACGCAAACCTAAACTTAACCCTATCCCTAACCTTAACCCTAACACAAGCCTATCCCTAAACCTAACCCTATCCATAAACCTAACCCTAAACCTAAACCTAACATAACCATAACCCTAAACCTAACCCTAACCCTAACCCTAATGCAAACCTAACCCTAATCCTAATCCTAACCTTAACGCAAACCTAACCCTAAACTTAACGCTAACCCTAAAACCCTAACGCTAACCCTAACCCTAACCCTAATGCTAACCCTAAACCCTAGCGCTATCCCTAACCCTAACCCTGACCGTAACCCTAACCCTAACGCAAACCTAACCAAATCCTAACCCTAAACCTAACTCTAACCTTAAAACTAACCTTAACCCTAACCCTAACGCAAACCTAACCATAACCCTAACACTAACACTAACACTAGACCTAAACCTAACCATAACCCTAAACGTAACCCTAACCCCAAAACTAACCCTATCCCTAACGCAAACCTAAGCCTAACCCTAACCATAGCCCTAACCCTATCCCTAACGCAAACATTACCCTAAACCTAACCCTAACATTAACCCTAACCATAACCCAACCCTAACTCTAACCCTAACGCAAACCTAACCATAACCCTAACATTAAAGCTAAACCTAAACTGAAAACTAACCCTAACCCTAACCCTAACCCTAACCCTAACCTAACCCTAACCCTAACCCTAACACTAACCCTAACCCTAACCCTATCCCTTACCCTA
>NC_142515.1:69465000-69480000 GCF_057876585.1 Rhinolophus sinicus
TAACCGTAAACCTACCCCTAACCCTAACCCTAACGCAACATAACGCTAACCCTAACCCTAACCTTAACGCAAACCTAACCCTAAAATTAACGCTAACCATAAAATCCTCACGCTAACCGTAACCGAAACCCTAAACCCTAGCCCTATCTCTAACCCTAACCCTAACCGTAACCCTACCCTAACGCAAACCTAACACTAAACCTAACCCTAAGCGTAACCCTAACCTTAAAACTAACCTTAACCCTAACCCTAAAGCAAACATAACCCTAACCCTAACGCTAACACTAACCCTAGACCTAACCCTTACAATAACCCTAACCGAAACCCTAACCCTATCGCAAACCTAACCCTAACATTAACCTTAACCCTAACCCAACCCTAACCCTAACCCTAACCCTTACCCTAACGCAAACCTAACCCTAACCCTAACTCTCACTCTAACCCTAACCCTAAACACTAACCCTAACCCTAACTTTAAACCAAACGCAAACCTAACCGTAACCCTAACCCTAACCCTAACCCTAACCTTAACCCTAACCCTAACCCTAACGCAAACTTAACCGTAACCCTAACCCTAACGCAAACCTAACCTTAAACCTAACCGTAACACTAACCCTAACCCTACACAAACCTAACCCTAACCCTAACCATATCTCTAAACCTAACGCAAACCTAATCCTAAAACCTAACCCTAACACTAACCCTAACCCTAACGCATACCTAACCCTAACCCTAACCCTAATCCTAACGCAAACCTAACCTTAACCCTAACCCTAACCCTAACCATAACCCTAACACAAGCCTATCCCTAAACCTAACCTTATCCATAAACCTAACCCTAACCCTAACCCTAACCTAACCCTAACCCTAAACCTAACCCTAACCCTAACCCTAATGCAAACCTAATCCTAACCCTAACCCTAACCTTAACGCAAACCTAACCCTAAAGTTAACGCTAACCATAAAACCCTAACGCTAACCCTAATCCTAACCCTAAACCTAACTTTAAACACTAGCCCTATGCCTAATCCTAACCCTAACCGTAACCCTAACCCTAACGCAAACCTAACCCTAACCCTAACCCTAAACCTAACCCTAACCTTAAATCTAACCTTAAACCTAACCCTAACGCAAAGGTAACCGTAACCCTAACCCTAACACTAACCCTTGACCTAACCCTAACCATAACCCTAACCGTAACCCTAACCCTAACACAAACCTAACCCTAAACCTAACCCTAAAGCTAACCCTAAACTTAAAACTAACCTTAACCCTAACCCTAAGGCAAACCTAACCCTATCCCTAACTCTCACTCTAACCCTAACCCTAAACCCTAACCCGAACCCTAAACCTAACCCTAACACTAAACCCTAACCCTAACCCTAACGCAAACCTAACCGTAACCCTAAACCTAAATGCTAACCCTAACCCTAACCTTAACCCTAACGCAAACCTAAACCTAAACCTAACACTAAGCCTAACCCTAATCCTAATCCTAACCCTAACCCAAACCCTAACGCAAACCTAACCGTAACCCTAAACCTAAACCTAACCCTAACATTAAAACAAACATTCACCCTAAACCTAACGGAAACCTACCCCTACCCCTAACCCTAAACCTAACTCTAACCCTAACCCTAACCCTAAACCTAACCCTAAACCTACCCCTACCAATAAACCTAACAGTAACACTAACCATAAACCTAACCATAAACACTAAGTCTAACCCTAATCGTAACCCTAAACCTAACCCTAAGATTGACCCTAACCTAACCCTAACCCTAACCCTATCTCTAACCCTAACGCTAATCCTAAACCTAACCCTAACACTAAACCCTAACCCTAACCCTAACCCTAATGCAAACCTAACCATAATCCTAACCCTAACGCAAAACTAACCCTAACCCTAAACCTAAACCTAATACTAACCATAACCCTAAAGCTAACCCTAAACTTAAAACTAACCTTAACCCTAACCCTAACGCAACCTAACCCTAACCCTAACACTAACCCTAACCCTAAACATAACCTAATACTAACCATAACCCTAAAGCTAACCCTAAACTTAAAACTAACCTTAACCCTAACCCTAAAGCAAACCTAACCCTAACCCTAAACCCTAACCCTAACCCTAACCCTAACCCTAATGCAAATTTAACCGTAACCCTAACCCTAACCCTAACCTTAAACCTAACCTTAACCCTAACCCTAACGAAAACCTAACCCTAACACTAACCCTAACCCTAACGCTAACGCAAACCTAACCCTAACCCTAATCCTAACCCTAACCCTAAACCTAACGCAAACCTAACCCTAAATCCTAACCCTAAACCTACCACTAATCCTAACCCTAACGCAAACCTAACCCTAAACCTAACACTAACCCAAACCCTAATATTAATGCAAACCTAACACTAACCCTAACCCTAACCATAACCCTAACCCTAACCATAACGCAAACCTAACCCTAACCATAACCCTAACCCTAAACCTAACCCAAAGCCTAACCATAACGCAAACCTAACCCTAACCCTAACCCTAACCCTAACACTAACGCAAACCTAACCGTAACCCTAACCCTTAACCTAACCTTAAACCTAACCTTAACCCTAACTCTAACGAAAACCTAACCCTAACCCTAACCCTAACCCTAACCCTAACGCAAACCTAACGCTAACCCTAACCCTAACCCTAACCCTAACCCTAAACCCTAGCCCTATCCATAACACTAACCCTAACCTTAACCCTAACCCTAACGCAAACCTAACCCTAACCCTAACCCTAAACCAAACCCTAACCTTAAAACTAACCTTAACCCTAACCCCAACGCAAACCTAACCGTAACCCTAACCCTAACACTAACCATAGACCTAACCCTAACCATAAAACTAACCGTAACCCTACCCTAACGCAAACCTAACCCTAACATTAACCCTAACCCTAACCAATCCCTAACCCTAACCCTAACCGTAACCCTAACGCAAACCTAACCCTAACCCTAACCCTAAAGCTAACCCTAAACTAAAAAATAACCTTAACCCTAACCCTAAGGCAAACCTAACCCTAACCCTAACCCTCACTCTAACCCTAACCCTAACCCTAACGCAACATAACGCTAACCCTAACCCTAACCTTAACGCAAACCTAACCCTAAACTTAACGCTAACCATAAAACCCTAACGCCAACCCTAACCGTAACCCTAAACCCTATCCCTATCTCTAACCCTAATCATAACCGTAACCCTAACCCTAACGCAAATCTAACCCTAAACCTAACCCTAAACCTAACCCTAACCCTTACCCTAACGCAAACCTAACCCTAACATTAACCTTAACACTAACCCAACCCTAACCCTAACCCTAACCCTTACCCTAACGCAAACCTAACCCTAACCCTAAAGCTAACCCTAAACTTAAAACTAACCTTAACCCTAACCCTAACGCAAACCTAACCCTAACCATAACTCTCACTCTAACCCTAACCCTAAACACTAACCCTAACCCTAACCCTAAACCAAACGCAAACCTAACCGTAACCCTAACCCTAACCCTAATCTTAAACCTAAACTTAACCCTAACCCTAAAGCAAACCTAACCCTAATCTTAAACCTAACCCTAACACTAACGCAAACCTAACCCTAATCCTGTACCTAAACCTAATACTATCCCTAACCCTAAAGCAAACCCTAAACTTAAAACTAACCTTAACCCTACCCATAACGCAAACCTAACCCTAACCCTAACTCTAACTCTAACTCTAACCCTAAACACTAACCCTACCCGAACCCTAACCGTAACCCTAACCCTAATGCAAACCTAACCGTAACCCTAACCCTAACCCTAATATTAAACCTAACCTTAACCCTAACCCTAACGAAAACATAACCCTAACCCTAACCCTAACCTTAACCCTAACGCAAACCTAACCTTAACCCTAACCCTAACCCTAACCCTAACCCTAAACCTAACGGAAACCTAACCCTAAATCCTAACCCTAAACCTACCCCTAAACCTAACCCTAACGCAAACCTAACCCTAAAACTAACACTAACCCTAAATCTAATATTAATGCAAACCTAACACTAACACTAACCGTAACCCTAACCCTAATCCCAAACTTAAACTTAACCTTAACCCTAACCATAACGAAAACCTAACCGTAACCCTAACCCTAACCCTAACCCTAACCCTAACGCAAACCTAACCCTAACCCTAACCCTAACCATAACCCTAAACCTAACGCAAACCTAACCCTAAATCCTAACCCTAACCCTAACTCTAACCTAACCCTAACCCTAACCCAAACGCAAACCTAACTCTAACACTAACCCTAACCCTAACGCAAACCTATCCCTAAACCTCACCCTACACTAACCCCAACCCTAACGCAAACCTAAACCTAAACCTAACCCTAACCCTAACCCTAACCATAACACAAGCCTAACCCTAACCCTAAACCTAACCCTAACGCAAACCTAACCCTAAAACTAACCCTAACCCTAAACCTAACCGAACCCTAACCCTAACGCAAACCTAACCTAACCCTAACCCTAACCCTAACGCAAACCTACCCTAACCCTAAGCCTAACCCTAAACGTAACCCTAACCCTAACCCTAATGCAAACCTAATCTTAACCCTAACCCTAACCCTAACATTAACCCTAACGCCAATCTTACTCTAACCCTAACACTTACCCTAACCCTAACGCATACCTAACCCTAACCCTAACCCTAACCCTAACGCAAACCTAACGTGAACCCTAACCCTAACCCTAACCATAACCCTAACACAAGCCTATCCCTAAACCTAACCCTATCCATAAACCTAACCCTAACCTTAAAACTAACTTAACCTTAACCCTAAACGTAACCGTAAACCTACCCCTAACCCTAACCCTAACGCAACATAACGCTAACCCTAACCCTAACCTTAACGCAAACCTAACCCTAAAATTAACGCTAACCATAAAATCCTCACGCTAACCGTAACCGAAACCCTAAACCCTAGCCCTATCTCTAACCCTAACCCTAACCGTAACCCTACCCTAACGCAAACCTAACACTAAACCTAACCCTAAGCGTAACCCTAACCTTAAAACTAACCTTAACCCTAACCCTAAAGCAAACATAACCCTAACCCTAACGCTAACACTAACCCTAGACCTAACCCTTACAATAACCCTAACCGAAACCCTAACCCTATCGCAAACCTAACCCTAACATTAACCTTAACCCTAACCCAACCCTAACCCTAACCCTAACCCTTACCCTAACGCAAACCTAACCCTAACCCTAACTCTCACTCTAACCCTAACCCTAAACACTAACCCTAACCCTAACTTTAAACCAAACGCAAACCTAACCGTAACCCTAACCCTAACCCTAACCCTAACCTTAACCCTAACCCTAACCCTAACGCAAACTTAACCGTAACCCTAACCCTAACGCAAACCTAACCTTAAACCTAACCGTAACACTAACCCTAACCCTACACAAACCTAACCCTAACCCTAACCATATCTCTAAACCTAACGCAAACCTAATCCTAAAACCTAACCCTAACACTAACCCTAACCCTAACGCATACCTAACCCTAACCCTAACCCTAATCCTAACGCAAACCTAACCTTAACCCTAACCCTAACCCTAACCATAACCCTAACACAAGCCTATCCCTAAACCTAACCTTATCCATAAACCTAACCCTAACCCTAACCCTAACCTAACCCTAACCCTAAACCTAACCCTAACCCTAACCCTAATGCAAACCTAATCCTAACCCTAACCCTAACCTTAACGCAAACCTAACCCTAAAGTTAACGCTAACCATAAAACCCTAACGCTAACCCTAATCCTAACCCTAAACCTAACTTTAAACACTAGCCCTATGCCTAATCCTAACCCTAACCGTAACCCTAACCCTAACGCAAACCTAACCCTAACCCTAACCCTAAACCTAACCCTAACCTTAAATCTAACCTTAAACCTAACCCTAACGCAAAGGTAACCGTAACCCTAACCCTAACACTAACCCTTGACCTAACCCTAACCATAACCCTAACCGTAACCCTAACCCTAACACAAACCTAACCCTAAACCTAACCCTAAAGCTAACCCTAAACTTAAAACTAACCTTAACCCTAACCCTAAGGCAAACCTAACCCTATCCCTAACTCTCACTCTAACCCTAACCCTAAACCCTAACCCGAACCCTAAACCTAACCCTAACACTAAACCCTAACCCTAACCCTAACGCAAACCTAACCGTAACCCTAAACCTAAATGCTAACCCTAACCCTAACCTTAACCCTAACGCAAACCTAAACCTAAACCTAACACTAAGCCTAACCCTAATCCTAATCCTAACCCTAACCCAAACCCTAACGCAAACCTAACCGTAACCCTAAACCTAAACCTAACCCTAACATTAAAACAAACATTCACCCTAAACCTAACGGAAACCTACCCCTACCCCTAACCCTAAACCTAACTCTAACCCTAACCCTAACCCTAAACCTAACCCTAAACCTACCCCTACCAATAAACCTAACAGTAACACTAACCATAAACCTAACCATAAACACTAAGTCTAACCCTAATCGTAACCCTAAACCTAACCCTAAGATTGACCCTAACCTAACCCTAACCCTAACCCTATCTCTAACCCTAACGCTAATCCTAAACCTAACCCTAACACTAAACCCTAACCCTAACCCTAACCCTAATGCAAACCTAACCATAATCCTAACCCTAACGCAAAACTAACCCTAACCCTAAACCTAAACCTAATACTAACCATAACCCTAAAGCTAACCCTAAACTTAAAACTAACCTTAACCCTAACCCTAACGCAACCTAACCCTAACCCTAACACTAACCCTAACCCTAAACATAACCTAATACTAACCATAACCCTAAAGCTAACCCTAAACTTAAAACTAACCTTAACCCTAACCCTAAAGCAAACCTAACCCTAACCCTAAACCCTAACCCTAACCCTAACCCTAACCCTAATGCAAATTTAACCGTAACCCTAACCCTAACCCTAACCTTAAACCTAACCTTAACCCTAACCCTAACGAAAACCTAACCCTAACACTAACCCTAACCCTAACGCTAACGCAAACCTAACCCTAACCCTAATCCTAACCCTAACCCTAAACCTAACGCAAACCTAACCCTAAATCCTAACCCTAAACCTACCACTAATCCTAACCCTAACGCAAACCTAACCCTAAACCTAACACTAACCCAAACCCTAATATTAATGCAAACCTAACACTAACCCTAACCCTAACCATAACCCTAACCCTAACCATAACGCAAACCTAACCCTAACCATAACCCTAACCCTAAACCTAACCCAAAGCCTAACCATAACGCAAACCTAACCCTAACCCTAACCCTAACCCTAACACTAACGCAAACCTAACCGTAACCCTAACCCTTAACCTAACCTTAAACCTAACCTTAACCCTAACTCTAACGAAAACCTAACCCTAACCCTAACCCTAACCCTAACCCTAACGCAAACCTAACGCTAACCCTAACCCTAACCCTAACCCTAACCCTAAACCCTAGCCCTATCCATAACACTAACCCTAACCTTAACCCTAACCCTAACGCAAACCTAACCCTAACCCTAACCCTAAACCAAACCCTAACCTTAAAACTAACCTTAACCCTAACCCCAACGCAAACCTAACCGTAACCCTAACCCTAACACTAACCATAGACCTAACCCTAACCATAAAACTAACCGTAACCCTACCCTAACGCAAACCTAACCCTAACATTAACCCTAACCCTAACCAATCCCTAACCCTAACCCTAACCGTAACCCTAACGCAAACCTAACCCTAACCCTAACCCTAAAGCTAACCCTAAACTAAAAAATAACCTTAACCCTAACCCTAAGGCAAACCTAACCCTAACCCTAACCCTCACTCTAACCCTAACCCTAAACCCTAACCCTAACCCTAAACCTAACCCTAACCCTAAACCCTAACCCTAACCCTAACCCTAACCCTAACCCTAACGCAAACCTAACCGTAACCCTAAACCTAAATCCTAATCCTAACCCTAACCCTAACCCTAACGCAAACCTAAACCTAAACCTAACCCTAACCCTAACACAAACCTAACCCTAACCCTAACCCTAACCCTAACCCTAACCCTAACCCTAACCCTAACCCTAATGCAAACCTAACCCTAACCCTAACCCTAAACCTAAACCTACCGCAAACCTAACCCTAAATCCTAACCCTAACACTAACACTAACCCTAACCCTAACGCAAACTTAACCTTAACCCTAAAGCTAACCCTAACGCAAACCTAACCCTAGCCCTATCCCTAACCCTAAACATAACCCAAACCATAACCCTAACGGAAACCTAACCCTAACCCTAACCCTAATCCTAACGCAAACCTATCCTAACCCTAAGCCTAACCCTAAACCTAATCCTAACGCTAAGCCAAACCCTAACGCAAACCTAACCGTAACACTAAACCTAAACCTAACCCTAACATTAAAACTAACCTTCACCCTAAACCTAACGGAAACCTACCCCTACCCCTAAACCTAACCCTAACCCTAACTCTAAACCTAACCCTAAACCTACCCCTACCCATAACCCTAACATTAACACTAACCATAAACCTAACCAAAAACACTAAGTCTAACCCTAACCCTAACCCTAACCTAACCCTAATCCTAAGTCTAACCCTAACCGTAAACGTAAACCTAACCCTAAACCTAACCCTAACATTGACCCTAACCTAACCCTAACCCTAACCCTATCTCTAACCCTAACCCTAATCCTAAAGCTAACCCTAACACTAAACCCTAACCCTAACCCTAACCCTAATGCAAACCTAACCATAACACTAACCCTAACGCAAACCTAACCCTAACCATAAACCTAAACCTACTACTAACCCTAACCCTAAAGCTAACCCTAAACTTAAAACTAACCTTAACCCTAACCCTAACGCAAACCTAACCCTAACCCTAACTCTAACTGTGACCCTAACCCTAAACCCTAACCCTAACCCTAACCCTAACCCTAATGCAAATTTAACCGTAACCCTAAACCTTACCCTAACCTTAAACCTAACCGTAACCCTAACCCTAACGCAAACCTAACCCTAAACCTAACCCTAACCCTTATCGTAACCCTAACACAAACCTAACCCTAACCCTAATCCTAATTTAACCCTAACCCTAACACAAACCTAACCCTAACCCTAACCCTAACCCTAACCCTAACCCTAACCCTAACCCTAATGCAAACCTAACCCTAACCCTAACCCTAACCCTAAACCTAACGCAAACCTAACCCTAAATCCTAACCCTAACACTAAACCTAACCATAACCCTAACGCAAACCTAACCCTAACCCTAAAGCTAACCCGAACGCAAACCTAACCCTAACCGTATTCCTAACCCTAAATCTATCCCTAACCATAACCCTAACGCAAACCTAACCCTAACCCTAACCCTAATCCTAACGCAAACCTACCCTAACACTAAGCCTAACCCTAAACCTAATCCTAACCCTAAGCCAAACCCTAACGCAAACCTAACCGTAACCCTAAACCTAAACCTAACCCTAACATTAAAACTAACCTTAACCCTAAACCTAACGCAAACCTACCCCTACACCTAACCCTACCCATAACCCTAACAGTAACAGTAACCATAAACCTAACCCTAAACACTAAGTCTAACCCTAACCCTAACCCTAACCTAACCCTAAACCTAAGTCTAACCCTAACTGTAACACTAAACCTAACCCTAAACCTAACCCTAACATTGACCCTAACCTAACCCTAACCCTAACCCTATCTCTAACCCTAACCCTAATCCTAAACCTAACCCTTACACTAAACCCTAACCCTAACCATAACCCTAAACCTAACCCTAACGCAAACCTAACCCTAACCCTGAACCTAAACCTAATACTATCGCTAACCCTAAAGCTAACCCTAAACTTAAAACTAACCTTAACCCTAACCATAACGCAAACTTAACCCTAAACCTAAAGCTAACCCAAACCCTAACCCTAACGGAAACCTAACCTTAAACCTAACCCTAACCCTAACGCTAACCCTAACCCTACCCTAACGCAAACCTAACTCTAACCCTAAATCTAACCCTAACGCAAACCTAACCCTAAACCTCACCCGAACCCTAACCCTAACCCTAACGCAAACCTAACCCTAAACCTAACCCTAACCCTAACCCTAACCATAACGCAATCCTAACAGTAACCCTAAACCTAAACCTCACCCTAACATTAAAACTAAGCTTAACCCTAACTCTGACGCAAAACTACCCCTACCCCTAACCCTAACCCTAACCCTAAACCTAACCCTAAACCTACCCCTACCCCTAACCCTAACCCTAACACTAACCATAAACCTAACCCTAAACACTAACTCTAACCCTAACCCTAACCCTAACCTAACGCTAATCCTAAGTCTAACCCTAACCGTAACCCTAAATCTAACCCTAAACCTAAACATAACATTGACCCTAACCTAACCATAACCCTAACCCTACCTCTACCCTAACCCTAATCCTAACCCTAAACCTAACACTAAACCCTAACCGTAACCCTAACTCTAATGCAAACCTAACCATAACCCTAACCCTAACACTAACGCAAACCTTACCCTAACCCTAAACCAAAACCTAATCCTAACCCTAACCCTAAAGCTAACCCTAAACTAAAAACTATCCTTAACCCTAACCCTAACGCAAACCGACCCTAACCCTAACTCTAACTCTAACCCTAACACTAAACCCTAACCCTAACCCTAACCCTAACCCTAATGCAAACCTAACCATAACCGTAACCCTAACCCTAACCTTAAACCTAACTTTAACCCTAACACTAACGAAAACCTAACCCTAACCATAACCCTAACCCTAACCCTAACCTAAACCTAACGCAAACCTAACCCTAAATCCTAAACCTAAACCTACCCCTAATCCTAACCCTAACGCAAACCTAAACCTAAAACTTACACTAACCCTAACCCTAATATTAATGCAAACCTTACCCTAACCCTAACCAAACCATAACCCTAACCCTAACCCTAACGCACACCTAACCCTAACCGTAACCCTAACCCTAAACCTAATCCAAAGCCTAACCCTAACGCAAACCTAACCCTAACCTTAAACCTAACCCTAACACTAATGCAAACCTAACCCTAACCCTAACCCTAACCCTAACACTAACACTAACGCAAACCTAACCGTAACCCTAACCCTAACCCTAACCTTAAACCTAACCTTAACCCTAACTCTAACGAAAACCTAACCCTAAACCTAACCCTAACCCTAACCCAAACGCAAACCTAACCCTAAACCTAACCCTGACCCTAACCCTAACGCAAAAGTAACCCTAAACCTAACCCTAACCCTAACCCTAACCCTAACCCTAACTCAAACCTAACCCTAAACCTAACCCTAACCCTAACCCTAATCCTAACGCAAACCTACCCTAACACTAAGCCTAACCCTAAACCTAATCCTAACCCTAACCCTAACCCTAACCGTAACCCTAAACCTAAACCTAACCCTAACATTAAAACTAACCTTAACCCTAAACCTAACGCAAACCTACCCCTACCCCTAACCCTACCCATAACCCTAACAGTAACAGTAACCATAAACCTAACCCTAAACAGTAAGTCTAACCCTAACCCTAACCCTAACCTAACCCTAAACCTAAGTCTAACCCTAACTGTAACACTAAACCTAACCCTAAACCTAACCCTAACATTGACCCTAACGTAACCCTAAACCTAACCCTATCTCTAACCCTAACCCTAATCCTAAACCTAACCCTTACACTAAACCCTAACCCTAACCCTAACCCTAATGCAACCCTAACCATAACCCTAACCCTAACCCTAACTCAAACCTAACCCTAACCCTGAACCTAAACCTAATACTATCTCTAACCCTAAAGCTAACCCTAAACTTAAAACTAACCTTAATCCTAACCATAACGCAAACTTAACCCTAACCCTAACTCGAACTCTAACCCTAACACTAAACCATAACCCTAACCCGAACCGTAACCCTAACCCTAACCCTAACCCTAATGCAAACCTAACCGTAACCATAACCCTAACCCTAATCTTAAACCTAATCTTAACCCTAACCCTAACGAAAACATAACCCTAACCCTAACACTAACCCTAACGCAAACCTAACCCTAACCCTTACCCTAACCCTAACCCTAACCCTAACTCTAACCCTAACGCAAACCTAACCCTAAACCTAAAGCTAACCCAAACCCTAACCCTAACAGAAACCTAACCCTGAACCTAACCCTAACCCTAACCCTAACCCTAACCCTAACCCTAACGCAAACCTAACTCTAACCCTAACTCTAACCCTAACGCAAACCTAACCCTAAACCTCACCCGAACCCTAAACCTAACCCTAACGCAAACCTAACCCTAAACCTAACCCTAACCCTAACCCTAACGATAACGCAATCCTAACCGTAACCCTAAACCTAAACCTCACCCTAACATTAAAACTAAGCTTAACCCTAACTCTGACGCAAAACTACCCCTACCCCTAACCCTAACCCTAACCCTAAACCTAACCCTAAACCTACCCCTACCCCTAACCCTAACCCTAACACTAACTATAAACCTAACCCTAAACACTAACTCTAACCCTAACCCTAACCCTAACCTAACGCTAATCCTAAGTCTAACCCTAACCGTAACCCTAAATCTAACCCTAAACCTAAACCTAACATTGACCCTAACCTAACCATAACCCTAACCCTACCTCTACCCTAACCCTAATCCTAACCCTAAACATAACACTAAACCCTAACCATAACCGTAACCCTAACTCTAATGCAAACCTAACCATAACCCTAACCCTAACCCTAACGCAAACCTTACCCTAACGCTAAACCTAAACCTAATCCTAACCCTAACCCTAAAGCTAACCCTAAACTAAAAACTATCCTTAACGCTAACCCTAACGCAAACCGACCCTAACCCTAACTCTAACTCTAACCCTAACACTAAACCCTAACCCTAACCCTAACCCTAACCCTAATGCAAACCTAACCATAACCCTAACCCTAACCCTAACCTTAAACCTAACTTTAACCCTAACACTAACGAAAACCTAACCCTAACCATAACCCTAACACCAACCCTAACGCAAACCTAACCCTAA
This sequence comes from Rhinolophus sinicus, assembly GCF_057876585.1. Taxonomy (NCBI): domain Eukaryota; kingdom Metazoa; phylum Chordata; class Mammalia; order Chiroptera; family Rhinolophidae; genus Rhinolophus; species Rhinolophus sinicus. The sequence continues at coordinate 69,478,227 of NC_142515.1, forward strand.
CCCTAACCCTAACCCTAACCCTAACCCTAACCCTAACCCTAACCTAAACCTAACGCAAACCTAACCCTAAATCCTAAACCTAAACCTACCCCTAATCCTAACCCTAACGCAAACCTAAACCTAAAACTTACACTAACCCTAACCATAATATTAATGCAAACCTAACCCTAACCCTAACCAAACCATAACCCTAACCCTAACCCTAACGCACACCTAACCCTAACCGTAACCCTAACCCTAAACCTAATCCAAAGCCTAACCCTAACGCAAACCTAACCCTAACCTTAAACCTAACCCTAACACTAATGCAAACCTAACCCTAACCCTAACCCTAACCCTAACACTAACACTAACGCAAACCTAACCGTAACCCTAACCCTAACCCTAACCTTAAACCTAAACTTAACCCTAACTCTAACGAAAACCTAACCCTAAACCTAACCCTAACCCTAACCCAAACGCAAACCTAACCCTAAACCTAACCCTGACCCTATCCCTAACGCAAAAGTAACCCTAAACCTAACCCTAACCCTAACCCTAACCCTAACCCTAACGCAAACCTAACCCTAAACCTAACCTTAACCCTAACCCTAAACCTAACGCAAGCCTAACCCTAAGCCTAAACCTAAACCTAACCCAAACCCTAACCCTAACGAAAACCTAAACCTAACCCTATCCCTAACCCTAACCCAAAACCTAACCCTAACCCTAACCCTAACCCTAACGCAAACCTAACCCTAACCCTAACCCTAAACCTAACCCAAACCCTAACCGTAACGCAAACCTAAACCTAATCCTAACCCTAACCCTAACGCAAAGCTAACCCTAAACTTAACCCTAACCATAATCCTAAACCTAACCTTAAACCTAACCTTAACCCTAACCCTAACGCAAACCTAACCCTCACCCTAACCATAACCCTAAACCTAACGCAAACCTAACCCTAAATCCTAACCCTAACCCTAACCCTAATGCAAACCTAACCCTAAACCTAATCTAACCCTAACGCACACCTAACCCTTACCCTAACCCTAACCCTAACCCTAACGCAAACCTAACCCTAACCCTAACCCTAACCCTAAACCTAACCCAAACCCTAACCCTATCGCAAACATAAACCTAACCCTATCCCTAACCCTAAGGCAAACCTAAACCTAACCCTAACCCTAACCCTAAACCTAACCTTAACCCTCACCCAAACCCTAACGAAAACCTAACCGTAACCCTAAACCTAAACCTAACCCTAATATAAAACTAACTTAACCCTAACCCTAACGAAAACCTACCCCTACCCCTAACCCTAACCCTAACCCTAAACCTAAACCTAACCCTAAACTTACCCCTACCCATAACCCTAACCCTAACAGTAACCATACCCCTAACCCTAAACACTAACTCTAACCCTAACCCTAACCTAACCCTTATCCTAAGTCTGACCCTACTCGTAACCCTAAACCTAACCCTAAAACTAACCCTAACATTGACCCTAACCTAACTCTAAACCTAACCCTACCTCTAACCCTAACCCTCATCCTAACCCTAATGAAAACCTAACCATAACCCTATCCCTAACCCTAAAGCAAACCTAACCCTAACCCTAAACCTAACTCTAAACCTAACCCAAAACCTAACCCGAAACCTAAACCTAACGCAAACCTAAACCTTACCCTAACACTAACCCTAATCCTAACCCTAGCCCTAACCCTAATCCCTAACCCTAACCCTACCCTAACCTAACCCTGTGGGGAGCCATGGTTGCAGTTCACTTTAAAGC